>NC_060144.1:149763600-150066630 GCF_021461385.2 Schistocerca piceifrons | reverse complement strand
TCCATTTGAAAACGATGCAGGAGCATCTTCATTGCCCCTGCAGAATGCGGCTGAGAATTGTCGTGAAGACGAAACAGCACGACAGTTATGTAATGTTGGCTGCATAGCTTCAGGCGAAATTTCTCACCAGGCCCTCGTACTTGGCGGCAGACACTATTTTCTAGACATCTTTACGCACTCACTGCGAGCTCAGAAATGAGAAGAGCGACGTGATGCTAACTGGGGTTATACTAGAGACACTACCCAACACATCTGTGCAAAGCTTTATCGGATTTTCATAGTCGTTTCCATTTCGCGACCGATCGGACCTTACTTTTGGAATAACCCTCGTATATTGCACTTGAAAATCTGGTTTAGGAAACTGTTTTATCATTACGAATTCTGTCTAAATCTTCCCATGGTTCCAGGTCTCTTCCACGTCTACAGCCTCATTTCACGATTCTTAAACCAACTGTTAAATATCATTCAATTGTGTTCTATTCAAAATTCTATCAGACGGATTTTGCTTTTATTCTTTTAACCCAGTCCATGTCTATCACTTTTCCTTCTATTCGTTTTCCTACTATCGAATTCCAGCCTTCCTCCATCAAAATTAAATTTTCGTGTAACTGTTGGAATTATTTACCTCGTTGTTCACTTTCCAGTCTCTTCATCATTTTCGCAAGTAAGAGGCATACACACTTTTAGGACTATTGTAAGTGTTAACTTCGTATTTCTCTAGTGTATTCACTGTACTGTTCGTAGTAGCTTACTTGCATTCCTATTTTCTCGTACATTATCACACCAACTCCGTCTTTACCCGTATTTGATTTGGTGTTGATGATCCAACACGCAGTTGTTCCTTCTGCCACCACATTTCACTAACTCCCACGATATCTATGTTAAACCTATCCATTTTTCTTTTTAAACTGTCTGACTTGTCTACACGATTAAGGGATTTTACATCCGCGCTTCGACCGGTAGCACGCCAGTTTTGTTTCTTCTGATGACAGCTTCCTGAGTTGTTCCCACTCCAGTACTCGAAAGGAGAATTACACCATACAGCCACATTAATGTGACCACTTGCTAAAAGTCTAAATAATCAGTTTTTGCAGCGTGGAACGCTGCGAGATGTGAGGGAGGGAGTCACAGAGATTATGGGAGGTACCTACAGGGATGTTAGGTTTCCCGACTCCAGTGCCATGGTCAGTTACGCTAAATTTCTTGGGTGAGGATCCTTGGTGCGAACAGCTCGATCGAGGTGGTCACAAATTCCCGATTACGTTTAATGCCGGAGAAAATGGTGGCCAGGGGAGTACGGTAAACCTATCCTGATGCTCTTCTATCCATGTACGTACGCCATGAGCTGTGTGACACGTTGCACTGTCTTGTTGGTAGATGCCATCGTGCCGAGGAGAAACAAACGGCTTATAGGGGTGGACACGGTCCTCAAGGATAGATGCATACTTGTGTTGACCGCTTGTGCTTTCCAGAATGGTGAGACCATCCAGGTCACAACGCTCCCTTCTCCGCCCTGGGCCCTTCCGAAAATACACTCCTGGAAATGGAAAAAAGAACACATTGACACCGGTGTGTCAGACCCACCATACTTGCTCCGGACACTGCGAGAGGGCTGTACAAGCAATGATCACACGCACGGCACAGCGGACACACCAGGAACCGCGGTGTTAGCCGTCGAATGGCGCTAGCTGCGCAGCATTTGTGCACCGCCGCCGTCAGTGTCAGCCAGTTTGCCGTAGCATACGGAGCTCCATCGCAGTCTTTAACACTGGTAGCATGCCGCGACAGCGTGGACGTGAACCGTATGTGCAGTTGACGGACTTTGAGCGAGGGCGTATAGTGGGCATGCGGGAGGCCGGGTGGACGTACCGCCGAATTGCTCAACACGTGGGGCATGAGGTCTCCACAGTACATCGATGTTGTCGCCAGTGGTCGGCGGAAGGTGCACGTGCCCGTCGACCTGGGACCGGACCGCAGCGACGCACGGATGTACGCCAAGACCGTAGGATCCTACGCAGTGCCGTAGGGGACCGCACCGCCACTTCCCAGCAAATTAGGGACACTGTTGCTCCTGGGGTATCGGCGAGGACCATTCGCAACCGTCTCCATGAAGGTGGGCTACGGTCCCGCACACCGTTAGGCCGTCTTCCGCTCACGCCCCAACATCGTGCAGCCCGCCTCCAGTGGTGTCGCGACAGGCGTGAATGGAGGGACGAATGGAGACGTGTCGTCTTCAGCGATGAGAGTCGCTTCTGCCTTGGTGCCAATGATGGTCGTATGCGTGTTTGGCGCCGTGCAGGTGAGCGCCACAATCAGGACTGCATACGACCGAGGCACACAGGGCCAACACCCGGCATTATGGTGTGGGGAGCGATCTCCTACAATGGCCGTACACCACTGGTGATCGTCGAGGGGACACTGAATAGTGCACGGTACATCCAAACCGTCATCGAACCCATCGTTCTACCATTCCTAGACCGGCAAGGGAACTTGCTGTTCCAACAGGACAATGCACGTCCGCATGTATCCCATGCCACCCAACGTGCTCTAGAAGGTGTAAGTCAACTACCCTGGCCAGCAAGATCTCCGGATCTGTCCCCCATTGAGCATGTTTGGGACTGGATGAAGCGTCGTCTCACGCGGTCTGCACGTCCAGCACGAACGCTGGTCCAACTGAGGCGCCAGGTGGAAATGGCATGGCAAGCCGTTCCACAGGACTACATCCAGCATCTCTACGATCGTCTCCATGGGAGAATAGCAGCCTGCATTGCTGCGAAAGGTGGATATACACTGTACTAGTGCCGACATTGTGCATGCTCTGTTGCCTGTGTCTATGTGCCTGTGGTTCTGTCAGTGTGATCATGTGATGTATCTGACCCCAGGAATGTGTCAATAAAGTTTCCCCTTCCTGGGACAATGAATTCACGGGGTTCTTATTTCAATTTCCAGGAGTGTAGTTTCTGAGCGTTTGCTTACTGTCCGATGGAGTATAAAAAGTGATTTATCTGAAAAGGCCACCTGTCGGCACTCAGTGCACGTCATGTTGCGTTACTGACGTGCAAAGTCCAACCTTCGTCACCGATGAACAGCAGTTACCATAGGCGCATGAAACATGTCCAGCTGCGGAGGCCCATTTGCAGCAACGTGCGCTGAACGGACGTTGAGGAGACACTGTTGGTAGCCCACTGGTTCATCTGGGCGGTCAACTGCTCAACAGCTGCATGCCTATTCTCCCGTATACACATCTGCAGTCGTTGTTCATCCCTGCTATCCATCATAGTTGCCTCGGCGCCGCTTTTGGATTGCGCCATCTTGCTATGCACTGTATGCTTTAACCACGGCGGCCCAAGGACGGTTTACAAACTTAGCCCTTTCGGAAATGCGTCCACCCTTGATAAGACGGCCAATTGTCATGCCCTTTTGGACATCAGATAAATCGCTCTGTTTTCACAATACGACAACGACAACACTGTTTTGCGCGTTCTCTCGACACACTTCATTTACCGTTCACTGCTAGTGTTACCACCTGTCGTCTGTGAGTGGTTACTACAAGCCGACTTCGAACATAGGCGGTAGTCACGTGAACGTGACTGGACCGCGTATTTTATATCCGGAACACCTTATCCAAGAGGGTATCACCTTCATGAAGCTATACAGTGGCACTGCGTGCCCTAGAGAAAAATAACAGCTTTCAGCCTTTCGCAATCCCAGAATAGCAAGGCTATATTGGCTAATGTCATAAGGCCAATCAGTCGTCCATCCAGACCATTCTCCCTCTAACTACCGACAAGGATGTTACCCTTCATCAAATATTATCGATTTGTCTCGTATTTCCACAGATACTCCTCTGTTGTGGCTGCACTTATGGTACGGCTGTCAGCATAGCTGGGACACTCAAAGTCAAAACAACTCGGCACGGTCCATGGTTCACAGACGTGTATAAACTATTTGCCGTTTATTGTACAGAGACCATCAGAGACGTATCTCCCTCGCACGAATATTAATCACTGTAGCCGTTTTAAATAACCTTACCGTTAGCCAGAAAAAGTAGTCCAGTCGCCACCAAAATATTGGTGATGAAAATTTCATCCACCAGGAGAACCGAGAGCCATCGCAATAGTGTTCGTCAGCGAGAACGGATACGCAAAAGGAAGCAGGAAAATGATTTCTAGGGACTTAAATCTGGTAGAGAAATAAACTTACGTGTTTCCGGTATCGATAAGGTGCCAGGCTATGCTTATTTGTTGTTACAATAGTCTAACGTAAAATGGTTTAACGCGCTGTTGATGCTTCATCTTCTCGTACCAGGAAACAAATACCTTCGCCATAACTTAAGAGTGAAGCTTAGGTACGATATTTGCAATCATCTTTTATCGGACTACGAAGCTGGCAGTATTGGATTTTTTACCTATTGGTACCGCCGATGATATCAATCCTAAATCTCGACACCATCGACCCCAAGTGCAGTAAATACGAGGGAGACTGGCCTGAACAACAGGTCTTTTGCTGGCTGAAGGACTTTTCAGGTTCCTACTACAATTTTTAACTTTGTTTTCAGCTTAACAATTTATCGGTAGAAAATCGGACATATTGTTTCCTTGAGTCCGCGAAATGACGCAATAAATACAAGTCTGCCGAAGCTTGTGGTAGGACGTGTGCCTAACGTTCTTGCCACACTGTTGTCGCAAGTCCATTTCATAAGCACTAGTTGTACAGTTATTGTTCTACAGCCAACTGTCTGTGTGACCTTTCAGTAAGATGCTCTCATGTTCATTATGCACTACCTACATAAAACTTTAAGTAACATTAGACATACCCAACAGTCATTACCTCTTCTTCTTTCTAAGACTTATCTGTGCGGCGTCTCTCACTTCCAAGTTTCCATCTCCTTCTATGTTGCCAATCCTCTCCCTGCATGGCTCTGTCCTACATGGTACGCCTCATTCTATTGTTCAAATATAGCCGGAGTCTTCCTCTTTTTGTGTATCGTGGAGGTCTCCTGTGCCACATTTTAGATGGCTATCTTTCCTCTGGCATTCTGCTAAGAGTTCCACACCATGTTAACCGTTTGTTTTCAATTGTATCTACAATATCCTTTGTAATTTCCATCTTTTCTCGTAGAATTTCATTTCCTATTTTGCCTCTTGTTATTACTTCACAATTTCATCTCCAAAAGTCCATTTCCATAGCTATCTTCCCCTTTCCTATTCTGGCTTAACTTCCTCGTTGCTCCCATCTTTAGCTGAAATGACTTCCTAAAAATTTATAGGATCGTTTACGGTTTACTATAGATCCATCATGTAACAAGGTCTCTTTCTATATCTTCCACAACCAAATACTCAGTCTCTGTAAAGTTAATTTTCTTCTTTAAGATTTATTAACATATTCCTCTTCTTCCTCAGTAAAAGTGATGCGATTGCCGGTGAAATTTTGGGGAGAACAGGATGTCATTATCTACCGTAATTCCTATGTTTTTGCACACACTTTTCCAGTTTTTCAGTGCTTCATTCTAAAATACTTTAAAGAGGGTAGGCGCTAAGCAGCATTCTTGCCTCAGACCTCTGTTAAACACATGTTTATGTAACAGTAACTTCTCAACTTTAACGCGGCGAGTATTATCTGAACAGATTTATAACGGCTTGCATATAACTTTTATGAGTGTTCTGGCTATTTATTGCCTCCCACAGTCTAGAAATGGCTACACAGTAACTGTCTACAAATCTACAAAAACCAAGTGTGTCTCCACGTTATGTGTCGTTCTCCTGCCAGTCATCTGTCTAATGCTGCTGATATTATCGACAACAAGACCTGCCTGCCCGAAAGCCACGTTTTGCTTATACTTCAGTTTCTGCCTCAGTTCTAGTTTTCATGATTTTACCATATAGTCTTGATATAACCGAGAACTATAATGTCTCGACAATTTGCGCAGTCATTCTTGCTTCCCTTTTTAAATATGTTTGTGATGTGCCCGTCTTTAAAATCGATAGGGATAGCCTCTCCGCTAAGACATAGGTTAAAATGGCACCTTCGTCCCCGCCTTCAGTAACACCACACAGACACACATACATACACACACACGCACACACACACACACACACACACACACACACACACACACACATACACTCATACATACATACACACAATTTTTGCATCCAGGACAATGATTAACTTGAATGTTACATGATTATTCATTTTTTCTTGTTTCGTTCTTCTTCTTCTCTTCCTAAAACCTTTTCTGTCTTTGGCTGTGTTCCTGTTTCCTTAGCTATGTTCATATTTTGTCTGTTTCCGTCCTTTCCTTCACTTCAAATTTCGTGTTCATAATTGTGTATCTAAATTTTTCTCTTCCATTTGTCATTTCAATACTGTTTCTTGCTTGTTTTAGGTCTTCTCCTATTTCTTGAAACCAGTTACTTTATTCGATTGCCGCGCGAGGTAGCCGCGCGATCTGAGGTGTCTTGTCTCGGTTCGCGCGGCTCCCCCCGTCGGGGGTTCGGGTCCTCCCTCGGGCATGGGTGTGTGCGTGTTGTCCTTAGCGTAAGTTCGCTTAAGTTAGATTAAGTAGAGTGTAAGTCTAGGAACCGCGACCTCAGCAGTTTGGCCCCCTAGGAACTTACCGCAAATTTCGAAAAGTTTTTTTGGTTGAACTATTCACTATATCAAAAATCCTCTTTGTGAGTCTGTTGCTGTTGATGTTCATTCTAAGTGTGTTATGTATGTTTCCATAGAATGTTAGTCAACGTTTTCTTGTCATGTCTCGCTGAGCCTGTTTGTGTTGGTGTAATTCTTTGGTTGGTCTGATCATCCATGTACCATTTCTGTATACTGCTCCAAAAACTTTTGTGAGAATTTTACGTTCTATTTTTTTTGTCTCTGTAACTCCTGATGCTCCGATTGTTGTCGTTTCTAATACGTAAGGTATCTACTCCCATCATCAGTCTTGTCGCTCATATGCTTTCTGTTACAGACCTCCTTTTTCTCCATCACCTTTCCGGTAATATCGTCAGCCATCAGTCTTTATTAAATTTGCCAGATGTGTTCTGAACTACTCCGAGACTTTCAAAGACAGTTTCACGAATAACTCTCACAATTGCCTTATACGCTACTTCCACTATCATATCATCAGTCTACTGTAGCTTCCCACTCGATCTAAGCTTGTATTCTGCAGTAAACTTAACTTATACCGTGGCCGGTCTAATTTCTCCCTATACTGATTACAACTGTTTTGGCGTCTACTAGTTGTCTACTCACACTATTCTTCTTCTGTGGAAATAGTTGCCGTAGTTCAGTTCAGATTTAGAATATATCATAGGCTACATTTGCACTGCATGCTTATAAACCATCTGTTGAGTGTAGTGCTGAAACACAATGCTCAACAAAGAAAAATACTTCAATCTTATAGCTCACACACTTTCGTGAACGTAATAGTAAGGAAAGGACAGCCACGCGGGGTACCCAAGCGGTCTAAGGCGTCTTATCACTTTCCGCGCGGCTTCCCCCGACGGAGGTTCGGGTCCTCCCTCGGGCGTGGGTGTGTGTGTCGTCATTAGCGTAAGTTAGTTTAAGTTAGATTAAGTAGTGTGTAAGCATAGTGACGGATAACTTCTGCAGTTTGGTCCCATAAGATCTTACCACAATTTTTTTTTTAGGAAAGGACACGCCAACTGCATTTGCTCTTATCTTTATGGCTCCCTCTGACGTCGTTAGAACTGCAGAATTTCCACCTGCGTTCGTATAACTGATATATAGGGTGTACCACAATAATTACCGAAACCCGACTCTAGTGTAAATGTCGTGTGACTAGGGCCTCCCGTCGGGTAGACCGTTCACCGGGTAGAGTCTTTCGATTTGACGCCACTTCGGCGACTTGCGCGTCGATGAGGATGAAATGATGATGCTTAGGACCACACAACACTCAGTCCCTGAGTGGAGAAAATCTCTGACCCAACCGGGAATCGAATTCGGGCCCTTAGGATTGACATTCTGTCGCACTGACCACGCAGCTGCCGGGGGCGGACACCGACTGTAGTGAAAGTATACGCCAACAGAAGCAAAGACGTTCCAGTAAACGAGTCCGCGGACAGTCCATTTGCGATAATTGCGAAAGTGTGTTTTTGAGGTGCCACTGACTTTAATAAGAAATATTGCCTCTGTTAACCTCTGCTGTTTGTGGTATAGTGTCAGTAAACGGCCCATGACAATTCGAGATGTCAGCCCAGCACTCACTATTCCGTTCCCTACATTTCCTGGTGACAGTCTCACTTCAACTGTCGTCATCTGTGCATTTGTAAGAGCTACTCGAACAATCCTGCTATGATTTCCTCTTGTTGTCCTCCTGCTAGAGCCAGTATCCGATATTCTTGCCACACTGTAGTCCTGGGTCCATTTCGTCACAACTTGTTCAGTAGCGATGTCACTGTAGCAAACTGTCTGCACAATATGTTCGTAAGATGCCCCCATCTGAAGATTTCCAAAACGTTAGACATGCCTAACAGCCATTATACTTAGGTAACTAAAGTCACGGGATATTTCCTAATTTCATGTCAGACCTCCTACTGCTCGGCTTACTGCAACAACTCAACATTGCATGGAATGTACAGGACGTTTGAAGTCCCCTGCAGAAATTTTGAGTCATGCTGTCTTTATAGCCGTCCATAATTGTGAAAGTGTCGCCGGTGCACGGTTTTGTACACGAACTGGATCTTCGAGAATATCCCCTAAAAGATTGATGGAACTCATGTCGGGCAATCTGGGTGGCCAAATCGATTCGCTCGATTTTCTAGAATGTTCTTAAAACCAACCGCGAATAACTGTGGCCAAGTGACATGGAGCATGCTCACTCATAAATATTTCGTCGTTGTCTGGGAACATGAAGTCCATGAATGGCTGCAGATGGACTCCAAGCAGCCGAAGATAACCATTTCCAGTCAATTACCGGTTCAGTTGGACCAGAGGACACAGTCCATTCCATGTTAACACAGCCTACATCATTATGGAGCCACTACCAGCTTGCAAAGTGCCCTGTTGACAACCTAGGTCCGTGGCCTTGTAGAGTCTGCACCACACTCAGACCCTACCATCAGCTCTTATCAATTGAAATCGGCACTCATCTGGCCAGGTTACTGTTGTCCAGTCCACTAGGGTCCGACCTATATGGACATTAGCCCAGGAAAGGCGCTGAAGGCGATATCCTGCCATTAAGCAAATGCACTGGCATTGGTCATCTGCTGCCATACTCCGTCGATACCTAATTTCGGCGCACTGTCCTAACGGATACGTCCATCCTAGGTCCCAAATTGATTTATGAGGTTATTTCACGCAGTGTTGCTTGTCTGTTAGCACTGACAACTCTACGCAAATGCTGGCGCTCTCGGCCGTTAAGTGAAGGCCGTCCGCCATCGAGTTGTCTGTGGTGAGAGGTAATGCCTGAAATTTGGCACACTCTTGACGCAATGGAATACTGAATTACCTAACGGTTTCTCGAAATGGAATGTCCCACGCGTCTAGTTACAAGTCCCTTAATTCCCGTCGTACGGACAAAATCGTGTTGTAAACTTCTCACATGAGCCATCAGATGACAGCTCAGCCAATGCTCTGCCCTTTTATGCCTTGTGTACGCGACACTACTGCCATCTGTGTATGTGCAAATCGATATCCCATGACTTTTGTCACCTCAATGTATACAATCTCACTAGTCTTCCTCTTTAGCTTTCTTATGTACTATGAAACCTTCCCGTCGAATACAAAAAGAAATAATGATTGAACTTAATGCGTTTAGACGATAACCTTCCCGTCTAGAAGAAAATAACTTAACTTACTATCCGTCTAATGAAAGAGAGAAAGAGAATTGAACTTTTTGAGCCTTGCAGCTTTCCTGTCTGGACTTGTTTTTGACAACGTGTGTGATCTGATAGTCTTTAGCATACACGCCTTGTGCCTTTATTGGTAACAATATGAATGTGATTGACTGAAAGAAGATTGTTTCGACGTAAACACATAAGCTTACGCCGAGGCCCTTAGTACTGGTTGTCTATGCAGTGAAACTGAAAACATACACATATATGTTCCTTAACTTTTATTTTACTGGGTCGCCTCTGGATAACGTCATCTGCCTGCACGTCTGAATATACTCACTCTGATCTATTGTTGATAATTATTGGGGTTGTCATTCATTTACTAGGATTGCAAATATGTGAGCTAAAATTGTACTTTTTATTCATTTGCTTTTTTGACTGAAGTTACTGGTGCAAAATTCAATGTCATTATTAAATAAAAAAATCGAGAAAACTCAACAAACGTTAAATCCTCAGGTTACACGGTTCAATGAAAAATAATACGATATTGACTGAGATAAACTGATCTATTCTGAAAATTTTCGAATATAAATTTTTAACACTTTATAATGATTCAATTTATAAAACTTCAGTTTGGGGATCGTTTACATAAAACAGATCAAAAATGTAACAACGAACTTACAATATGCAGTTAGCGCTTAAATATCTTTGATGTCTTCATGACATCGATTTTTAATAATTCATGAATAATTACCAATTATATATTTATAGTATTTATCAAGTAATATATAGCTGGTGGCGAACGGGCACACCGCTCTGTCTCTACGCACAACTTCACTGCACAGAGGTTGACTCAAGAGTGTTCTGCCGGCAATGCTGCGCGCTTCTCGCCGCGCTCCCGCCAACAAAGAGCTTGGTGCGGATACTTCACTGTCACCATCGATATGCAAAGAACTTCAATAAATTTTACAAAACATTTTTCTTACATACTATAATTGTTATTTACATGTTTATTAGCTTATAAATATTTTTCATCAGTTTATAACTTTGATTTATTTATGTTTGGGACTGGTTGATTATCTATTGACATAATCTGAATATACAGAAGAGTAGCTAGCGTAAGGATGAAATATTAATTGATACATCTGCCAGTTACAGGAAAATTGTAGTATAAGTTTGGTACCGTTCAATCAAGAAGTTCGTGATTTAAGACTTTCTATTTCCGTCAGCGTGTCTCCTCCTTAGCGTCTTGCTTTGCAAGTGGAACACGTAATGCAATGCTGAATCTATCACTTATCTGATAAGACCGATTGAAGAAAGGCACCTACGTCTCTCGGAATTGTAGATTTAGAGAAAGCTTTTGACATTACTGACTGGACTGTCCATTTTGAAATTTTAAAGTTAGGACGGATAAAATAAACGAGCGATAGGTATTTCTCAACTTGTACAGAAAACACGTTAAAGATAAGGACTTCAAAAGGAAGCGGTAGTATGGAGAAGGAAGTGAGACACAGTTATAACCTGTTCCTGATGTTATGCTATCTCTAAGTTGAGAAAGCAAAGACAGGAAACACATAGAAATTTAGAAAGAGAGCTGAAATTCAGGGACAAAAAATAAAGTCTTTGAGGTGCATAGTACTTCTATGAGAGAGTTCGCAGGACTTTCAAGAATAAATGAACAGGAAAGACTGTGTCTTGTAAACATCAACATGAACGGCAACAAAAGTAAATCAAGGGTACTGGACTGATGCATTAAATCGGGTGATAATTGGGGAATTAAATTAAAAATGATAAAACAATTGAATAGTTTTTATATTTAGGCATCAGAATAACTGATAATGATCGAAGTAGGGATAATGATAAAATCTAGATTGACAACAGCAAAAAAAAAAAAAAATTTCTGAAACAACTTCGTGGAAAACGGTTTCAGAAGGTGTTTCTCTGGAGTGTACCTGTGTACGGGAGTGAACCGTGGACGATAAGTACTTCAGATAAGAGGAGAGTAGAAGCTTTTGAAATGTGATGATATAGAAGAACGCGTAAGTTAGATGAGTAGATCAGCAGAGCTGCTGAAGAAAATAAATGAAGAAGAATTACTGAATACAATAGGGAAAAAATAAATTTATGGCACAGAATGACTAAAAGAAGGGATCAGTTGATAGGACACTTCCTGAGGCACCATAGAAATGTCAGTTTCATAGCGGAACAGCGATTTTGTAGGGAGACCACGACGGCAGTACAGAAATCAGGTTCAACTGGATAGAGGATGCAGTAGTTACGTAGGGGTTAAAACGGTTACATAAGGCTGTCGTGAAGAACTGCCTCCAACCTGTCTTCATGTTGAAGACTGAAGAAAAATACCACTGAGGAAGTTTTGTTACCATTGTATAATAAAGTATAATCTGCTGGGTAGTTAAGCAGCAGTATTTTCCTCTTTTTACTTATTACCAAATAGACTTTTCGGTACATTCCTTAAGATGTACTTTACATACATCCTGGTGTCGTAAGTGTCTTTTCAGCTGCATGCACACACGTGAAGGAAATCTCAGGAGAGGGATCGGAACACTGCGATATTGAAAAGCTAGTAGAGGAAAGAAATTCATTTTACCAGCTCTTTCAAAATGTACTGAATGGCGTATTTGGCAGATCATCGTAAACAAAATATGAGTTTCTGTGTATGAAAAACTTTTCACTCATAATTGTATATTACTGTTGCCACTGCAAAATTCACGAGAAGGAAACAAATGCAAAAATATGTAATATTAAATTCGAGAGCAGGGATTAGAGCTGATTACCATTCTGTGACATAAAACAATAGTCGCTCTATTTACCTGCAACTGTTTATGACAAAATAATGCACTAGCACGAACAGGTGAAAGCGCAGACTTCCGTTGATTGTTTCAGAGAAATTCTCGTTGGGGATATTTAAGCAGTGATTTTGAAACGTGTTACCACAATTCGCTACGCTGATGGACACAATTAATTTGGTGCACACTTGCTTGTTACGCCACAATTTGCTGCGATTGCTATTTTAAGCAAGAAATGAAAGCGATCTTCCCATAAAGCCGAGGTTTAGTATGTTGTGAACCTTTTAAGTGTAATTTACGAGTGAAGACATAATTAAATTCAAATGCGTGATTAGTAGCTAATTTGTTATTACAAAGGGCGTTGAACGAGTAATTTAACACATTTCTTTTCTCGGCCGATTTCGGCTGAAAAAAATGCGAAATTTGCTGTGGGACATCGTGGAATATTCTCCCTTCAGCCACTATAGTGTGTAACACTCCCGTATAAAATAATGAAAATGATAATTTTTTTAATATCTTAACTCATGAAAACTGATAAATTTTGACGTAAGCAGCGCTACGCCATGGCCCTGTGAAATCAATCTGAAAAATTCTTACCTCATGACCGTGTCGTCGGATAATGCTGTCTATACGGGGTGAGTCACCTAACGTTACCGCCGGATATATTTCGTAAACCACATCAAATACTGACGAATCGATTCCACAGACCGAACATGAGGAGAGGGGCTAGTGTAATTGGTTAATAAAAACCATAAAAAATGCACGGAAGTATGTTTTTTAACACAAACCTACGTTTTTTTTAAATGGAACCCCGTTAGTTTCGTAAGCACATCTGAACATATAAACAAATACGTAATCAGTGCCGTTTGTTGCATTGTAAAATGTTAATTAAATCCGAAGATATTGTAACCTAAAGTTGACCCTTGAGTACCACTCCTCCGCTGTTCGATCGTGTGTATAGAAGAGCATCGAATTACGTAGGGATCCAAAGGGAACGGTGATGGACCTTAGGTACAGAAGAGACTGGAACAGCACATTACGTCCACATGCTAACACCTTTTTATTGGTCTTTTTTACTGACGCACATGTACATTACCATTAGGGGTGAGGTACACGTACACACGTGGTTTCCGTTTTCAATTACGGAGTGGAACAGAGTGTGTCCCGACATGTCAGGCCAATAGATGTTCAATGTGGTGGCCATCATTTGCTGCACACAATTGCAATCTCTGGCGTAATGAATGTCGTACACGCCGCAGTACATCTGGTGTAATGTCGCCGCAGGCTGCCACAATACGTTGTTTCATATCCTCTGGGGCTGTAGGCACATCACGGTATACATTCTCCTTTAACGTACCCCACAGAAAGAAGTCCAGAGGTGTAAGATCAGGAGAACGCGCTGGCCAATTTATGCGTCCTCCACGTCCTATGAAACGCCCGTCGAACGTGTACCTCACCCCTCATGGTAATGTACATGTGCGTCAGTGAAAAAGACCAATAAAAAGGTGTTAGCATGTGGACGTAATGTGCTGTTCCAGTCTCTTCTGTACCTAAGGTCCATCACCGTTCCCTTTGGATCACTACGTAATTCGGTGCTCTCCGATACACACGATCGAACAGCGGAGGAGTGGTACTCAAGCGTCAACTTTAGGTTACAATACCTCCGGATGTAATTAACATTTTACAATGCAACAAACGGCACTGATTACGTATTTGTTTATATGTTCAGATGTGCTAACAAAACTAACAGGGTTCCATTTAGAAAACGTAGGTTTGTGTTAAAAAACATACTTCCGTGCATTTTTTTATGGTTTTTATTAACCAATTACACTAGCCCCTTTCCTCACGTTCGGTCTGTGGAATCGATTCGTCAGTATTTGATATGGTTTACGAAATATATCCAGCGGTAATGCTAGGTGACTCACCCTGTTTATCTGCTCGTGAACGTCACAACTTAGTGCAATGCTGGCCTATCTACTAATACTGCACAGCATTTGTCTGAGATCTGAATTATTAGAAAAACTAACTTTGCTTATTGACACAGCTGCACAGCTGATCGTCTGTTTATTAAAGAACACATGACTATGATCTGAGAAAATTTCTGAAATATTTAAATTTAAATAAATGATGCATCGGGACAGGGAATAACTTAAGGCAAAATTATTTCTTCCTCTTTTTGTTGACTGGTAAAAATTATATTCTGAAAATCTTTTGCATAATTGATGAAGACCTGCAATCCATTTTATGAAAAATTGAATATTACAAATCTGGGTCAACTGGTGCTGACGAACCACAAAAAGATTAAAACAAATTCATATTAACATCTCAGACAAGTGACTTAACTACGCGCATGTCAATAAAAATAATAAAATTTACCTTGCAATACATGGCTATGAACTGCTCTGTACCAGCGACAGGCTAGAACTGCACCGAAGCAGCGGGCGACTGCAACAACTGCCGAGACTGCTCTGACCTGCGACTCTATTGCAGCAAAGATATTTTCTGTCGCAGGCAGCGCGTTTGCAATACATCGAAATTGAATTTCCTCCAGCAGGGTGGTGAACCTCTTACAAGTGTCACGAAGGTCCAGTATGTGGCGGCGCTATACGCAGGCTTCAAAATGCGTCTGTAACGAAGGCGCGTTCCAAGCAGAGGACTGCCATCAAGGTTATTTTGGCGGAGCGTCGCAGGTGTTGCTTGCAGAATGTCTACGGAGGCATAGCAACGAACAAAAGCACAGTGAGTTGTTGAGCGAGGCGTTTGTCATCATCGACATAAGGTCGCACAAATTCGTCTGATCTGTCGCGTGCTGTCCGGCCGCACACAGCTGTGACTCCTACAATGTTGGAACGTGCGGACACTCTCATTCGAGGCGATCGACGGATCACAACCAAACGCTTCGATGCTCAACTGGACGTCTCTGTCGAGAGTGCTGTCACCATTTGTCCACCAACTGGGGCGCTCATAGGCGTGTGCCCGCTGGGTCTTTCGCCGCCTAACAGAGGACCATAAAGACAAATCCTTGCGCGTTACGAGGCTGATCATGACTATTTTTGACGAACATCGTCACAGGCAATGAAACATGGGTTCAGCATATCGAACTGGAAACAAAACGGCACTCCATGGAGTGGGGCCACACCACCTCTCTTCCGAAGAAAACATTCAAAGCCGCACGCACCCTCAGCCGGCAGTGTCATGGCGACGGTTTTCTGTGACTCTGAAGGGGTTTGATGTCCTTCCTCATGGTGCAACGATCAACTATGAAGTGTATTGGGCTACGCTTAGGAAACTGAAGATGGACTTCAGCGTGTTCGTCGCCATATAAATGCAAATGATCTTCTCCTTCTCCATGACAACGTCAGGTTTCACCCAAGTCTGCGCACCCGAGAGCAACTCTCAAAACTCCACTGGACTGTTATTCTTCATCCACCCTACTGTGTCTAGACTAAGCGCCTGCACCTATCGCTTCCGCGAAGCAAACCGGTACAGCGGGCCCCGTACCGAGTAGGGGTCAGCCTGGCCGGTCGTCCCGGAAACACAGACACTTCCCAGAAACCACCAGGAGGCGTCCACGGCGCCGCAAGAGGTCGCTACAGCCGCGGACATCTTCCGCTCGACACGTGACTGCAAATAGAGCCAGCCATATCCATGCGCCAAGCAGTATTTAGGCTGGCGCAGGAGCCTGGAGAGGTCCCCATAAACTCTTCCAAGTATTGGTCTGCTTTCCACCGCCTTACTGGGACCCGCCCCACCCGCCAGTACCCTCTCCTCCTTAATGACCGTCCCTTTCCTGACAATCTCAGTAAGGCCAACCACCTTGCCTCTCCCCTCTCCGATGTTTTTTCCATTCAAGATGATCCCCACTTTGATTATTCCCTCTTCCCTGACGTCATGGACCGTACGAATACCTCTGTTCCTATCCTTGCTCCTAGCTTCCAGTACTTGGGCCACACACCACCATCTGAACTTAACACTCCAATCACTACACAGGACATCAGCCTCACACTCCGCACTAAACGCAGCACTGTTCCCGGCCACGACTGCATTACCTACCGCCACCTCAAACACTGCCCTCCCTCCTTCCTTTCAATCCTTGCCACCTTCTACAATGTCATCCTTGCCACTGGCTTCTATCCCGACCTGTGGAAAACCTCCCGTATCCTGATGTTCTCCAAACCCAACAAGCCTCCATCTGATGCCTCTTCCTGTCGTCCTATCTGTCTCACATCGGTGTTCAGCAAGCTCTTGGAATCCATCCTTTCCTGGCGCATCGATCACCACCTCCACCAAAACCACCTCCTCCCCAAAACCCAATGTGGCTTTCGACCTTCCTTCTCTGCTGATGACCAACTCCTCCGCCTCACTCATCTTGTCTCCCTCCAGCTTAACTCCCGTCGCTCCGCCATTTTTGTCTCCCTTGACCTCAAACAGGCCTACGACCGTGTCTGGCATCCCGGTCTCCTGTTTAAACTCCAAACCTATGCCCTTCCTATCAACTACATCCGTCTGATGGCCTCCTTCCTTTCCCACCGCCCCTCCTATGTTACCATCCATAATGCCAATTCCCACACCTTCTACCCCTCTGCGGGTGTGCCCCAGGGCTCTGTCCTCTCCACTCTCCTCTACCTCCTGTACACGGCAGATATGCCCCAACCCCCCCCCCCCTCCCATACACCTCTTGCAATATGCTGATGACACCACATTCCTCGCCCTCGCTCCTACCCTCCAACGGTCCCAACGCCTTCTCCAGAATCACCTAGACCTTTTTGCTGCATGGTGTAACCAGTGGCTCCCGAAAATCAATCCTTCCAAGACCCAGGCAATCATCGTAGGTCGCACCACTCGCTCCTTCCAGCTCCAGGATTTCTCCCTTACTGTTTGCACCCGTCCTGTCCGCCTCACCCCCACCCTCACCTACCTTGGCCTCACCATTGACCGTCACCTCACCTGGATCTCTCATCTCCGCTCCATCCAATCCAAAGCCCGCAGCCGCCTCCGACTCCTCAAACTCCTCTCTGGCCGGACATGGGGGTTGCACCCCTCTACCATCCTCCACACCTACAAATCGTTAATCCATCCCATCCTCTGTTATGCCAGTCCTGCCTGGATATCTGCCCCCCCCCCCCAAATTCTATAAGTCCCTCCAGATCCTTGAGCGTCATGCACTCCGCCTCGCCTTCCGTATACGCCTCCAGTCCCCCAGGCGGATCCTCTATGATCTCATTCCTTTCCCCCATCCGCTCCTCTTCCTCGAACATATCCGCATCCTCTACACCTCCCGCCGCCTTGAACCCCTCACCCCCTGGTTGCTCCTCTCCTCTCCCATTCCCGCCCCCTGCCACGTCTTCACTGTTGTATCCCCCCTACCCGCCATCTCTACACCCTACATCTCCTTTCCCAAGATTGCTTCCATCAACTCCCCCTCCCGGATGGTGCCCTCTCTCCCTCCGTTTATCCCTCCTATCAACTCTGATCCTCACCCCTCTCCTTTCCTCCATCTTTCCCTGGGCTCCCTCTTCCTTCCCCTCCTCTGCCTTCCCCACTCCCTGGCACGTTTGCTCTGCACCCCCCACCCCTCTTATGGATCCTCATCTTCCATTGGCCCCTTTCCCCCTTTCCCCTTCACTTTTCCTCTCCTTCCCCCCCCCCTTTCCCGTCATCTGACCAGTTTCCCCCCACCTGCTCTCGGGTGTGGTATGTCATATTTGTGCCAACTTTTTAGTGCAGTGTTTAAGTGAGTGTTCCGTGTTGTGCGTCTTTCCACAGTGTTGCGAACAGAAATCATGCTGTCGCTGAGTGTGCATTTTATATCTCTTGCGTACAGAACCCAGACTGTCGCCGTGTTTTTTAATTGTCTGTCTATTATTTTTCTGCTTCCTGTGTCTTTTATTAGCATCATCAACCCTGTGTTTTATGTTTTAAGCTCCAGAATTTTCTGCCATTTTACCTGTAAGTCACCGATTTCATCGCCAACTGTTATTATTTTTTATTATCTTCATCTTTTTAAAACAAATTCTGTAGGCTGAAGAGCGGCGTAATAAGCTGCTGCCAGCCCGCCCCCTTCGGGGGGAACTGAAAATTAATAAAGGAAAAAAAAAAAAAACGAGGGCCTGGAGAGGCAGTTCACGCCGAGTGAGCGAGCCCACTAGTGTCATCGTCCACCGGCGCTAGCGTACCGGAGCCATCCTCGCAGGGCCTCTACTCGTCCTCGGACTCAGGTGACGGCAACGTGGACTCCGCGCCGCTCTTCGCGAGACGCCCGGGGCTTGGTTTGGTGAAGTTGTATGGTTACTACAGACAGTTTATGTTTGGAAGAATCTCTGATTTAGTTATTGGTAGGCTTGGAGGATCAGTCTTACCTCATGAATATTGTTTTGTAAATTTTGAAGAAAGACTTTAGTTTAAATAAAAACGCTATAACTCACACTCTGAGATTTTCCTATCCACGGACGGCGGATATATTACAGCCTACCACCAGGATCTCGCGCCTTCCGATTTCCATCTGCCTGGTTCAATGAAGAATTCACTCCGCGGAAAGAAGTGCGTGGATGATGGAGAGGTTATTGATGTAGCATGATGTAGGCTCCGACGTCGACCAGTGGAGTGATACCATGGAGGCACACAGATATTGAACGGAGGAAATATTGAAAAGTAGTGTTATGTAGCCAAAGGACTGGGGAATAGTGTGTTGTATTGAAATCCTGAATAAAGTCACCTGCTTTCAGAAAAAAAAAATCTCGCATTACTTGCTGAACGCCCCTTCTAAATTACCCGAAGTAGCTCCCGATCTTCGTTGCTCAACGTACAAAATAATAGAGTGGAGTTAATACCTAACGATCCTAGCTAAAACATTAGACCTGTAACTCTGTGATAGACACACTCTGTGGCCTCGTAAGATCATCCGCACCTACAAGCTCAACTGTACATGGATATACGTGTTAGAGAATAGATGCACGACACGTCACTAGGTCCGACGCAATGAAGTACATACTTTGTTTCCTTTTCTTGAATCTCGGCTTTGGACTGGTACTGGCTAAGTTAGAAATCTCTGTTTCTGTTGATTGTTATATTTTAGCTTATAAACTGTAGATGCCGTTAGTTTTACATTAAATGCGGCATTAATTGTACGCAATAAAGGTGAGTACACGCTGCTACAGCTTGTTGTGAAACGGAACATCCAGCTACTCTCAACAATAAAATACATTTTCGTCAGCTTACCTTCCATTAGGAACGTGGCTGCACTCAGAAACAGTGATATGATTTATAAATTATAGAGTGCAGTAATCAGTCGTGCTTTATTTTTTCGCAGGTTTTATTTGGCAAATTCAGATTTCGGCTAGTACCTATTTTCTAGTCTCAAAGCATGTCAGTTCCCTGTTGTTCGGGCGTCGAAATTGTGAGAAAAGTTGGGGTAAGCTGTTGGGAGAGACGGTTCATATACGAGGGTCACTCCAAAAGAAATGCTTTAAAAATACAGTTTTCATTCTGCATGTGTGAAAGTTTTACATTGTGTAGATACATCCTTCCCGCTTGTTTTCAAACTTAGTTCAACCTGTTCCCGTGAGTGGCGCCGTCGCAGCATGTCTTCAAGACGTTCGTCAGAAGCAACGTGCTGTCATAGAATTCCTGTGCTGTGAAAACGACACAGTGGGAAACATCCACAAGAGGTTGAAAAAGGTGTATGGAGATGCTGCTGTCGATCGCAGTACAGTCAGTCGATGGACAAACAGGTTACGTGATGAAAGCGGACACGGCAATATTGAGGATTGTCCTCGCTGCGGCAGGCCTCGTAGTGCACTCCAGACAATGTGCAGAGAGTTAACGAATTGGTGACTGCTGACAGACGCATCACAGTGAACGAACTGTTACGCTGCGTTTGGATAGGGGAAGGAAGTGTTCGTAGAAAGTGTTGGCGTTAAAAAAGGTTTGTGCCAGGTGGGTTCCCAGGATGTTGACAGTTGCTCACAAAGAAGCTAGACACTGCGCTCGCATTCGGGAGGACGACGGTTCAATCCCGTGTCCGGCCATCCTCACTTAGGTTTTCCTTGATTTCCCTAAATCGCTCCAGGAACATGTCGGGATGGTTCCTTTGAAAGGGCGCGGCCGACTTCCTTCCCCATCCTTCCCTAATCCGATGAGACCGATGACCTCACTGTCTGGTCTCCTTCCCCAAACAACCACCCAACCACAAAGAAACAAGAAAAACGGTATGCAGCGAACTTTTGGAACAGTACGAGAATGGTGGAGATGAACTTCTTGGAAGAATTGTGACAGGTGATGAAATATGGTTCCATCATTTTTCACCAGAGACGAAGAGGCAATCAATGGCGTGGCATCATGCAAATTCATCCAAGAAAAAAAAAATTCAAAACCACAGCTTATGCTGGAAAAGTTATAGCTACGGTGTTTTTCGATTCCGAAGGACTCTTTCTTGTGGACATCATGCCAAGTAGAATCACCATAAATTCTGATTCATATGTGACGACACTGAAGAAAGTTCAAGCTCGACTGAGTCGTGTTCGACCACATCGGCAAAAGCAGGATTTTTGCTGTTGCATGGCCATATGTCAGTCAAAAAACCATGGAAGCGATTACAAAACTCGGATGGACAACTCTGAAACACCCGCCTGACAGTCCTGACCATGGCTCCATGTGACTATCATCTCTTTGGGAAACTGAAAGACACTCTTCGTGCAACAATGTTTGAAGATAATGACTTCCTTGTGCACGCTGCCAAATAGTGGCTCCAACAGGTTGGTCCAGAATTTTACCGTGCTGGTATAGAGGCGATGGTTCCAAGATGGCGTAAGACAGTTGAGACGGATGGAAATTATGTGGAGAAATGAAACTATTGTTCCTAAAGGATGCATCTACACACTGTAAAACTTTCAAACATGTAGAATAAAAGATGGATTTTAAAAAAATAGTGTGCATTTCTTTTGGAGTGACCCTCGTACAATATGTACAACAGCCAAGAGGGAATAATAAGAATGGACGACCAAGAACGAAGTGATCCTATTAAAAAGGGTGTAAGACAAGGATGTAGTCTTTCGCCTCTACTGTTCAATTTGTACATGGAAAAAAAAAGGTTCAGGAGTGGACTAAAAAGGTGAAAGGATATCAATGATACGATTCGCTGATGACATTGCTATCCTGAGTGAAAGTGAAGAAGAATTACGTGATCTGCAGAATGGAATGAACAGTCTAATGAGTACAGAGTATGGATTGAGAGTAAATCGAAGAAAAGCGAAAGTAATGAGAAGCAATAGAAATGAGGAAAGAAAGGAACTTAACATCAGGATTGATAGTCATAAAGGAATTAAGGAATTGTGCTTCCTAGCCGGCAAAATAACCAGTGGCGGACAGAACAAGGAGGACATCAAAAGCAGACTAGCAGTGGCAAAAAAGGCATTCATGGACAAGAGAAGTCTACTACTGTCAACCATAGGCCTTAATTTGAGGAAGAAATTCCTGAGAATGTAGAAATTTCTGAGAATGTACGTTTGGAGCACAGCAGTGTATGGTAGTGAAATAAGGAGTGTGAGAAAACAGGAACAGAATATAATCCAGGCATATGAGATGTGGTGCTGCAGACGACAGTTGAAAATTAGGTAGACTGATAAAATAGGGAATGAGGAGGTTCTGCGCACAATCTGAGAGGAAAGGGATATGTGGAAAACACTGACGAGGAGAAGGGACAGAATGATAGGACATCTGTTAAAACAGGAGAGAATTACTTCCATGGTAGTAGAGGGAGCTGTAGAGGGCAAAAACTGTAGAGGAAGACAGAGATTGCAATATATCCAGCAAATAATTGAGGACGTGGATTGCAAGTGCTACTCTGAGATGAAGAGGTTAGCTCAGGAGAGGAATTCGGGGCGGGTCGCATTAAAACAGTGAGAAAACTGATGAAAAAAAGAAGAAGTAAGTTCAAAGGCCCTCTTGGTGCTGTTCGAAATGAGTCAAATCTCATGTAATCATTTCCTTTAAATTCGATCATTTTAAGGAAAAAACATCATGTGGTATTTTGCCCTACTCCAAATGGCTTCGGAAGTAGATCACAAAATACCAAATGAAAATTCGTGTTTGTAAGAAATTCCTCTCTAAGCATTATCGTGAACGTCACGTTATAGTTATTGCACTGTTACCAACAAATGTTCGAATATCCCACAGTCAACTACAGTTTATTTGTGCTCTCCTGGGATAGAATGTGATATTGCTTGTCTGAACGCCTCTGCGTTCCCTAATGTAGGCAGCAGAATCCATTATGCGGTCAAGTGGTTCGTCTCGCATATTCACGTTTCGTTTGTACACCTCAGATTTCATCCAGTCCTATACACAAAGATCTAATGACGTAAGGTCTGGAGATCTTAGTGGCCAGTTAATTGTACAGCGGCCACCAATCTAGCGATTAGGATAAGCGCGACTGAGATCTCTTAAATGTGTGATAAAATGTGAAGGGGCTTGCTGGAAGTACGGCAGTCCGCGTGGCCAAAGGAACGTCCTCACGATGTTAAACGAATTTTCCTAAAAATGCAAGTAATTCTGTACCGTAATTCGCTCTTCGAAAGTGACTGGGCTTATCGACATATTACCGATCATGTCGCACCAAACATTGATGCAAAAGAGAACTTGGGGATAGGTTTGCACTATAGCGTGTGTACTTTCTGCGACCCTAGATAATTATTACGTGTGTTGTTGATTCCATTCCGTGTAAACGTGGCTTTTTTAGTGAATAATATTAATGGAAGCAAACGAGATTGCCATTTGACCAGTCACAAAATTCAAGTTGTATGGCTTTTTTAGTGAATAATATTAATGGAAGCAAACGAGATTGCCATTTGACCAGTCACAAAATTCAAGTTGTATGGCGTTTTCGCCAATGTGATGATTGTGGACACTCTATATGTGAAATGGGTACAAGTTCTTGCATCTCTATTAGTAGGACTACGTTTCACCATTTTATCACTGTGTTGCTGTTCCTGCACAGGTTGTTGAACTACACGTTCAAAAGAAAAATGGGAGCTTGGATGTAACCAGTTTCACGCAGTGTGCTTAAAACTCTGTTTAACGCTCTACTATCAGGAATTCGACGTGTCGGAAAGCGCTTACAGTATTCTTCGACATCAGCAGAAACTGTTAACATACACCATATCTGTATATTTATCATTAGTGTGGATCTGTGGCATTTTAGCTAGCATGTGGACAAACACAGTTAAATGATGCTTCGCTTTGATGCACTTTCAGTGCACCCTACTATTTCATTCACAATCCACCATGCTCAACTACCCGTTCAACGGGCTAGTGTGATGGCCGGCAGATATCCCGAGCAAAGAATCTCCAACTAAAGAGGAAGATTAGGCCAGAATAAAACGTAAAAGATGTTGGCCGTCTAAGAAATATACGTGCGCACCACTAACCCAAAAACAAATGTACGTTAAATGTGTTCTACCTCGGAAACCATTAGGTATAGGGCCTTTGTCCATATGAAATTTTTTGCCTCAAATGGACGTTCCTATCGCATCCCCAAATACTGACCATTACTCATGGGACATTGTGTACAATTATTCTGCACAAACACCGATATCGTCATCTGGCTTTGGTCACATTGTCCACAACACGTTACCCCTTTCAGACACGAAATATTAAAAATTAAATTTTTAATTTTCTTGTTTTTGTCAGATTCTTAGACATACATTGACAAATAACAGTGTGAAAAACAAGTGTTAATTACATTAATTGAACAAACATAGGGTGGTTCCAAATGAAGCCGCTGTGAATGAATTGTCATTAGTTTTGGTGATAAGGTAAAATGCAGTTCCTTTCTACAGTTAGGCATAGGGCTACTTGACAGAGAGCACACTTCCATCTGCTTCAGTGATATTCCTTCTTGGTACTATAGTGTTCACACTGACTTCAGGTGCCACGCATTCGTAGATGCATTACTTCTGTTGTATGTTTTTCAATTGGAACAATTGCCAATGGTTCTTTGCTCTGACTCACTGATAATGGAAGACAATAGCAAATTTTTCGTTCGAAAATCGAAATCACTGTCGTCAGTGAACACATCATCTTCATTTTCACTGCAGTTGTTAGTTTGAGTCGGCATCAGAAGAAGTGCCTTCCAAAAGGTGAGCTAGAACTTGCTTTTCCTGTATTCTATGAGAGTATATCACGTGAAACTGGTTATACAACAACCTGTCACAGCTACTCATGTTTCCATTAGAGCTTCAGAGGTTTCAAAAAGAACCATTACAATATTTATGAAAACAAATAGATAAATGTAATTATGCTCGCAATACAAAGAGTATAAATTTGAACAGAACAGTTTTCTGCCTTATAGAAACAAATTCAGTCAGAATTTGAAAACAAAGAAAAACTTGCACTGCATACGAAAATGGCTCCTACGTTTGCTCGTCTAAATGCTAAAATTCGAAACAAGCAGTATCTACAGGATACATAAGTGTGGCTGCATATGTAGCTACTGTACATACGCCATGAAATGAAAAAATCCTAGGTGGCTTCGAAGGGAATCACAGCGTCTGAAAGGGTTAAGGCGAGTGGAACTTGGACCGAATGAGCTATGAAGATTCTCTGCGGCTTCTCTGAAAAAAAAGAAAAAAAACAGTTGCCTTATTCTTGAAAATATCTTCGGTACTTCGCCTAGTCGACACCCTTCTAAATTCATCCATGATCCCGTTCTGTGCGAAGTTGGTCATATATTTAACTTTCTTGAAGTCTAGGACGTGTCTGGACTCAAGAACCATCCTGAAAATCCAGTAAAACGATCACCAAGCAAAATTACAACGAGAAAAAAAGCCGAGCGGCTCATATCTTGGAATATCGCTGAGCGGAGCGATGAATCGTTTTCTTGCGACCGTAAATATGGGACACAAGCGCCGTGTCCGCCATAAAAGCTTTTATCGGTACTAACTTCTCCTCTCTCAATGCAGGCGACTTTTCCTTACACGTGACTACAGCCGAAGAAAGGAACATATAGAGCGGCTACGGAAACATTTAAGACGCTGCCGAATGGAGAGCACTGTCAGATTACAGGCGTCTTCTGAAAGAATGTAAGCTTCAGTTTATCCCGATGCTCTAGTGGCACGTCTGTCGCAGTGTTCCCCCACCAGTTGCAATAAGCGTCCTTTTGGGAACAGAAACAATGGAAAAATGGAGAACGGACCATAACTGATGGCAGCGGGGTTCTGTTGGTGCCATTCACTACTCAGACAAATATCTGTGTCTCAGCTGCAACGGCGTTCAAGGCTTTGGAAAACTCCAGATGTACACAGAATAAGAAAGGATTAGAAGAGTGAGGATGATTACACGAATCAAGAGATAGCTTTGCGTGAAACAGTCTCATGACGAGAAGGAACGAAAATTTACGAAAATTAATTTATATGAAGAGTGGAAATGTCAAATACTCTAAGTAGCATTTTTTCGCGAAATGCCTTTTCAGAGCTGTTGTGCTCTCAGATAGCCGGTTTGTCCACCTTTGGCACGAATAACGGCGGTGACACTTCGTGGAATGGAAGCAATGAGGCCTTCGTAGATCGGTGAAGGGAGTTGGCATCACATCTGCACTCACAAGTCACTTAATTGCCTTGAATTCTGGGGTGGGGGCGATGAGCTCTGGCGCCACGTTCAGTCACATCCCACATGTCTTCAGTCGGTGAGTTGGGGGACCAGCACATCAACTGGGACTCGCCACAGCGTTCCTCGAACCACTGCGTTCCCGGCCCTGTGATATGGCGCATTATCTTCTTGAAGAACACCATTGTCGCCGGGAAACATGATCGTGGTGAAAGGGTGTATCTGGTCTGCAACCGGTATACGATACTCCTTGCACGGGCTCCATTGTAACCATGGATACCCACGTCAATATTCCCAGAAGACAATGGAGGAGACACCGTCTCCGTCCCACAGTGCAGGTGTCAAGGAGCTGTTACCATGGAAGGCGATGAATTCGCGCCTTTCCATCGGCATGATGAAGAAGGTATCGGCATTCATCAGACTACGCCAGGCACTGCCACTGCGCCAGCGTCCAGTGGTCACGTGGTCAGCGTCCATGGTCACGTGCTCATTATAGTCGTAACTGCTGATGTGGTTTTAACATTGGCACATGCATGGGTCGTCGGCAACGAACGCCCATCGTTAGGAGTGTTCGGAACACTGTATGTTTAGATACACATTTCATCTGCCCAGAATTGAAGTCTGATGTTAGTTCCGCTATAGTTCGCCACCTGACCTACGACTTCCGACATCCGTAATGAGCGGTGGGCGCCCATCCCCACGATGTTTGGACGTGGCTTCACCTTGGTTTCGCCACGTGTTGAAAAAACTCACCGAGGCACTCCTCGAACACCCGACAAGTTGCGCAGTTTCAGAAATGGTCGTGCCGAGCATCTGGGTCATGACAGCCTGCCCGCAGTGAAACTCTGATAGATCGCGTGTCGTCCACATTCTACGCAGCACGCTCATTAATACTACATGCATCGTGCGTGTGTGTGAGCATTAGTCATTCCTCTCAAGGTGACGCTGCTATCGCGTGGATGGGCTTATATCGATAGCAGGTCGCCGGTTATAATGCTATGGATGATCAATGTGTATATTGCGTGCTCGATGTGGCCGAGCGATAATTGCCACTTCACTCCGGAACCGCACTGCTGCTACGGTCGCAGGTTCGAATCCAGCCTCGGGCATGGATGTGTGTGATGTCCTTAAGTCAGTTAGGATTAAGTGGTTCTAACTCTAGGGGACTGATGACCTCAGATGTTAAGTCCCATAGTGCTTGAAGCCATTTCTTGTTGCGCGCTGTTGATACCAAGTAGTGGTTTCTTCTAGAGTACCAGGTACCATGCGTCAAAGTCTTCGTTACACAAGTTTTGCCACAGTTATTGATTTAGTTGACCTAAGAAGTGAAGAACAACCTTACACATCATGAAACATTTTGCCAATACGCTCCTCTCTTATTGAGAAGAGCATTTATTAAATTGTATGTAAGATGTTGAGAACTTAAATGGAGCACTTAAAGCGCATTTCCCGTAGTGCGTAACACAAAAAGGAGGGGGGGGGGGGGTACTCTGTGCCGACCAGAAAATAAAAACTATAAAAAACAAATTTCGTTAAATGTGTTTAACTTTTATTAACAACAAACTTTGTACTGATTTATGAGTAGTGAAAGAACATGGAAATGTCTTTTAGCACAATCCTAGCAACGCCAACACATTTTCCATGGTCTTTACGCCGAGTGGAAAGGTACTTCTTCATTATCACAAAAAATTTGAAAAGTACATATTTCGTTAACTGTAGTTAAATTTCATTCTCAACATAGTTCTTAAAGTTATATAGATGTCTAAGAAGGGTCCTGAACCTAAATATATGAATATGAAATTTGTTGGGAACATGCACTACTAAGATTTAAATTTTTGGGTTAAGTTGTACTGGAAAATTTAAAACAGTTGCACAATCTGTCACAAAAAAATCATTAAATATAATACATATTTTTTCCAAAATTTTAAAATATGAAGTACCCTACTAGATTCCGATATTTTCATATGGTAGGCACACAGTACCTCACAACCTATATTACTCGTATTGCGAGGGGTTAAAAGATCACTCAAATATGAAACTTCCTGGCAGATTAAAACTGTGTGCCCGACCGAGACTCGAACTAGGGACCTTTGCCTTTCGCGGGCAAGTGATCTACCATCTGAGCTACCGAAGCACGACTCACGCCCGGTCCTCACAGCTTTACTTCCGCCAGTAGCTCAGATGGTTGAGAACTTGCCCGCGAAAGGCAAAGGTCCCGAGTTCGAGTCTCGGTCGGGTACACAGTTTTAATCTGCCAGGAACTTTCATATCAGCGCACACTCCGCTGCAGAGTGAAAATCTCATTCTGGATCACTCAAATACTTCGATAAATTCAAATACGGCTCGAAATAAAGTCAGAGGCACTGTATTTGGGACTATATTCCCTGGGACCCAAAAGTTTTTAACTTAATTTACTCAGGAGCGATCCTGAATAGAATCGATTATAAAAAGCTCATTGAAATACATCAAATGTCTTACAATTATCACGTGACAAACTGTCAGCGGCATCAACTCGTAAATATCCTTCAACAAACACCACTTTTCTCCTGACAGACCATCCTTTAGGCTTTACGCCACTGAGACGATTGTATAAATGTAATTGGATGTCAACCACCAGCCGGATCATATAGAGTGGAATTTTATCTCCTGGGCTTCTGCTATAGCTTCGTTAACCACAGCAGCTGATTTGGAACATACCCTTATGTAGAGCAGATACAATTCTCTCCACTACATTTACTCTCTCATTCAGTAGAGATTTCATCTACACTTACTGTTTATTTATTGTTCATGGTCTCCTTCGAAACCCTCTCCTCCACAATCGATACAACGTTACCAACCCCGTTTCCACTTACGGAAGCAGTCTTGGTACCCTTCCTGCTGGATCACGCGAAGCGCCATCCGCGAATTTTCTATTGTCTCGTCTATCGTTGCAAATATTCGTCCTTGCAAAGGGTTTTTCAACTTTTGAAGTAAAAGAAAGTCCGCAGGTGCCAGGTCTGGAGACTACAGGTGTGGCAGCACAGTGATTTCCTTTCTTTGTGCAATAGCCACGTACCAAAAGGGATGGATGTGTGGATGCGTTATCGTGATACAAGAGCCATGAAGTGCTTCGCCACGTTTCGGGCTGTTTCCTTCTCACATTTTCTCGCGGGGGTCGCAACACGTCCCGATAGTACCATCGATTAAAAGTTTCTTCCTGTGGCACGAATTCATGCTGAACTAATCCTTCAAAGTCATGAGTTTGATATTTGACCTGAAATGACGAGCTTTTTTTGGTCTTGGAGAACTTTTCCCAACCCATTGTGAAGATTGAACCTTGGTCTCAACATCGTAACCGTAGACCGACGTCTCATCACCAGTTATGGTTCTCTCAAGGAACATCTCGTTCTCATTTGCGTGATCCAAAAACTCTTCACAGATTGCGAGGCGAAGCTCTTTCTGATCTTGGCTTCTGAACCGTGGAACGAACTTGACGGCAGC
Source organism: Schistocerca piceifrons (assembly GCF_021461385.2). Taxonomy (NCBI): domain Eukaryota; kingdom Metazoa; phylum Arthropoda; class Insecta; order Orthoptera; family Acrididae; genus Schistocerca; species Schistocerca piceifrons. The sequence goes on along the minus strand of NC_060144.1, from coordinate 150,036,950 downwards.
GATGCGTTCCAGGATGCTTTGTTAGGATTTCATGACATGATCCAACGGAAATGTTACAACTTCCAGCCATTTTTAACACCGAGTACGGCTTAAGCACTAACGATCATAGGTTTCGTACATCATTTTGTGTGTGTCTGTAAAGGTGTATTTGAGTTTCATGTAAAATTTAATGCAGATGCGTTGTTCCTCTAATCTCGATATTCGCAAACTATGCGACACAACTGAGCCGTGTGCGGCTCGCGTTTGTGCCGTTGGTAGGTTGTCATCGTGTAATAGGGATAGTGGAGTCTTGTTTTCTTCTTCTGTATACAGGCGCCACTATGTTTGTTAGTGTTGTCCGTCTGCATGTGGCAGTAGCAGCGTTTATCGGTAGCTAGTACCTATACTATCTTTGGAAGGATGTGAAGTGTTTTCCGGGTCAGGGTGTCTGTAGTTCGGTTGGGACGGAGCAGGAGAGAGGTCCGGCAGTGCTCGGACATTCCGGGACCGCTGGCAGCATGCAGGCATTGCCGGATCGAGGGGCTGTAGTTGCGACGGCCTCAACCTCGTTGCCCACCGGACCCAGCACGTTGAGTTGAGTGAACATTAATCCAGTAGTGAATCTGCCACTATTTGGTAATCACGCTGTTTGTTCGTCTGCTGCTGCTCACAGGGTCGCTGTTAGATCAGCAGCAGCAAGTGGAGTGTGTAGAGTTGGCGGAATCTATTAGCCATCTTCTACTGCCTGTTATTAGTTTTTGAATTTTGTGTTATTATTTGGTGAAGTACAACCAGCGGTATTTTACTGCCTGGTGGCCGCTAAGGCCCCAGTTACCTGCCCTGGAGATTAGCGTATTTTTGCGGCAGTGTACTTTTCCTCGTCTTGCCGATGCTGTCAGGCATGATGTGTAGTTCGACAGCCTCCTTGATTGGGATGTAGATTGTGGTTTCTTTTGTCTACCTTGGTTGCAGTGGTTCCTTCCGCCTTTAGATGTTTTAAACACCGGATTCTGAAGACGCAGTGCTGTCTGTCACTTCGTCCTCAGTTGAATTATTCCAATGTTGTACTGGTTGTCACACGTTAGGTGGATTTAGTAAGAGCATTGATCGGCATTAAAACTGTCCCTAGTTTGTTGCCATCCTTCTACGTGAGCATAACTCTTGGCTGCCTGTTTCTTCGCTTACGCAGCTGCAGAGGCTTTTCTCCGGTTGATCCTTAAGCACTGTCTGTCGACCACTCCCTTCTTTATTTGGTCTGATTGTGTCAATTGTCTAAAAATAACATCTTGTTTAAATAATTCCTATTGCTTGTGGCCTTCAGCCCACAAATAATTTGAATTCTCATTAATAATGCCTTCAGCTGTCAGTGTAGCTTGTGTTACAGTCAATTTTTTTTAAATGATTGTTTTAAAACATTATTTTGGTATTTTTAACGTGTAATTGTCTTCCTCATTTGTAATTCGGGGCTTCAGCCCCTAAATTGATCTGAAGTATTGCTTGTGGTCTTCAGTCGACAAATAACTTTGAATTCTTTCTTAATAAGGCCCTCAACCGTCAGTGTAGCGTGTGTTACAGTCAATTTTTTTTAAATGATTGTTTTTTAAAAAATTATTTCCTTAAATAAAGTGTATGTGTTTACTATGCAACCAGCGGCAACTGATTAGGCTCCGTTCGCACCTTTTCCTGCTTTCCCTAAGTCCCACGTTTCAACAACGTTCTACTCAATACAGCACTGAACAATAACTAACAGCCGGCCGCGGTGGTCGTGCGGTCCTAGGCGCTCCAGTCCGGAGCCGCGCTGCTGCTACGGTCGCAGGTTCGAATCCTGCCTCGGGCATGGATGTGTGTGATGTCCTTAGGTTAGTTAGGTTTAATTAGTTCTAAGTTCTAGGGGACTGATGACCACAGCAGTTGAGTCCCATAGTGCTCAGAGCCATTTTTTTGAACCAATAACTAACAGATGTATAACAATGAAACTTGCGTCAGTTACACATTAAACAGAGGCGTCTGCAGTGATGTCAACCGCATTTCGCTCAAACACACCATCGGTGCGAAATTACGAATGTTCCAGAATTTTTTGAACAGACCTCGTAATTGAATTTCGTGTAAGTATCAAGTAGGTGTAGTCTAAGTTAATTATCATAAGGAATAAAATTATGAGAATCAATGAAATAATACTTCTACATCTAATAACTTACTTTTATAGCAGAATAATGCGCCGAGGCTTTTTTACAGCATATCTGTTGATGATATCATCAACGAAAGTTTCTGTGGGTTCCTCCTCTATCTCGTTTGACAACTTCACACAAGCTTGAAACATATCCTGACTCATACTACTTCCTAATGTTGTCTTCACCTTATTCGTTGTGCTGAATTACCTTTCTACATTGGAAATGGAAACGGGAATACGCAGCACACATTCGCTGAGTGTGCTTATGCTTCATAGTCGATGTCGGCCCTTACAATAATAGAACCAACATCAGAAGAATCTTCTGATTTATTACGAGCAACATACTTAAAAGAATGCAAGCTTTTCCCTGAAATAGCAGCGCCATCATTTTTAAGACCTAACATCACGCACAGTTACTTACAATCTCTATCACTAAATTCTTGAAATGTTTTAAAACTTTCAAAGTACGCACTTAGTTCTATCACTTTCACAGCCTTGTCATTGAAACATTGCTCAGTTTCATTAATTATATTTCTCACAAATTTCCTTACGTTTTTCGTAGTCTCTTTCGTGTACTCCGTGAAAAGCACACTTTTAACATCTGTTACATCCACTTGTATTTACTTAATATTATTTAGCGTTTCATTTTCACGGTATAGGCAGTCGATGTGTCTTAAAAGCTCCAAAGCTCCAGGAACTAGCACAGCGAGTTGTGAAATTTTGAGCGAGCGCTTTGTGGAAAACATTATATAAGTCTGAGATGGTATTTAATCTATCGTACAAAATCACTAAACCTACAAAGAAATTGTAACTCATCATTTCGAACAAGATTCCTCTTCCCATAGTTGCTAAATCCGCACCGTCTTTGGGTATATATTCACGTGCCCTCATAATAGGCTTCTAGCATAGTAATATAGCATGATAGGTAGTCAACCAGCGCCTCTCAATAACTTCAGGTATTATTAAAACAGATTGTTCTAAAGCACAATGAACTTCGTGCAAACATTTCCTCGTTTAAGAGAAGCATGAAAAGTTTATAAATGTCTCGAACAGTATGCATTCTGATTTTTATTATAGGATGTTTATTCCTGCAGTTGGTGGCAGCAATTGACAAAACATGTGCTCTGCAGTGAATATACAGCAACTCGTGTCCATTTACCTGTCATAACCAACCGCGGACCCCAGAGACAGAAGCACCAAAATTAGCAGCACCATCAAAGGACAACTGTTACTAATTTTCCCTAAGAACATTTTCGTTTCTTTAGTTAACTATTAGCTGCTGTAATATAGATTCAGCTGTAGCCCAGTTCAAACAGACTGGAAACCTTTCATTCACTTTAAAGGACGGATATGGCACAACATAACAGCATCAGCAAAGACAGTTCACATTGGTTAGAGACTCTTGGAGATTCGACTGGCGTTAAAGAAAAGTATTTATCATGGAGAATTGATTCATCTTGATTGTATAAAAACTCAATAATGCAATTTAATAATTCTGAAGCAGTACATTTGCTAACATAAGTGGACCTTTCTCTCTAGAATTTAACCAACTTTTCAGGACTGCTGCCTCTTTTTCAGTACTGTATTACGAATTAGCGGTTGATATTTTGTTGTGTTGGGGAATTGTTCCCTACTAAGGCAATATACATTTCGAACTGAAGAGGACACTGTCTGGCTATGTAACATTTTTCCAGTTTCATTTTAATTATCTATGCATGATTTGGAGCATTTTCACTTTTTTCTAACTTTATGTGCATTTCTAGTTTTCCTATTCTTCCAGTAACTTTTCTAAATTTGGTGAAAGGCACAATCATGAATACTTCTTCTGCTTCTTATACGGCTTTCATACCCAATTTGGAAAACATTTCACGCAATTTGTAAAAAGCCCCACCCGAACCGCATTCAGAGTTCAACCAACTGTATCTATACTCCCATTTTTGCTGGTACCTAATCGCGCGTAGAACATTCTGTTTGGATGGGTCAGAAGTAGTACATTTTCCGTTCGAAGACTGACGAATAATAACTGAAGATACAGAAAGCAGTTGACCATCTCATTCACTAGCATTCTTTTCAACAGACTCACACTCATCTATGTCTGCCTCAATAGACTGTCTTTTATTCGAAAAGGACGGAAAGTATTTCGGCCATAACACCTCTATTTATACAACGAATTGACGAAGAATCCACGAACATTGCATAATCACAACAAAAATGGCTCTGAACACTATGGGACTTAACTTCTGAGGTCATCATTCCCCTAGAACCTAGAACTACTTAAACCTAACTAACCTAAGGACATCACACACACACCCATGCCCAAGGCAAGATTCGAACCTGCGACCGTTGCGGTCGCGCGATTCCAGACTGTAGCGCCTAGAACCGCTCGGCCACCCCGGCCGGCTAATCACAGCACTCTTCCGTAATATGTTGTTGACTGACTAACTGTTAAAAGGGATGCAAATAAAAGTTGGAATTTATAATAACAAAGGAGGGTTATTATTGTTGTAGTGTGTAGCAGCGAAGAGACTCGACTAATGTCTGAAGTAGTGTTGGAGATAACTGACACCATGAAACCAGCAGAGCTGTCCATAAGTGCTTAAGAGTGCGAGGGGACACAGATCTCTCCTGAAAAGCGCGTTGCAAGGCATTCCAGATATGTTCAATAATGTTCATGTCTGGAGAGTTTGATGGCCAACTGAAGTGTTTAAACTCAGAAGAGTGTTCCTGGAACCACCCTGTGGCATTTCTAGACATGTGGGGTGTCACGTTGTCCTGCTGGAATTGCCCAAGCCCGTCGGAATGCACAATGGACATGAATGGATGCAGGTGATCAAAAAAATAGTTCAAATGGCTCTGAGCACTATGCGACTTAACTTCTGAGATCATCAGTCGCCTAGAACGTAGAACTAATTAAACCTAACTAACCTAAGGACATCACACACATCCATGCCCGAGGCAGGATTCGAACCTGCGACCGTAGCGGTCGCTCGGCTCCAGACTGTAGCGCCTAGAACCACCTGTCAGAGTCGTACCTGGATGTATCAGGGGTCCCATATCACTCCAACTGCACAGGCCCCACACCATTACGGAGCCTCCATCAGCTTGAGCAGTCCCCTGCTGACATTCAGGGTTCATGGATTTATGGAATTGTCTCTATACGCGAACACTTCCATGCGCTCGGTACAATATTAAACGAGATTCGTCCAACCAGTCAACATGTTTTCTGTCATCAAGAGTCCTTGTCGATGTTGAAGGGTCCAGCCGAGACGTAAAGCTTTGTGTCGTGCAGTTACCAGGGGTACACGACCGGTTCTTCGACTCCGAAAGCCCATGTTGATGTTTCGTTGAATGGTTCGCACGCTGACACTTGTTGATAGACCAGCACTGAAATCTGCAGCAATTTGCGGAAGGGTTGCAATTCTGTCACGTTGAACGGTTCTCTTCAGTCGTCGCTGGCCCCGTGCTTGCAGGATCTTTTTCCGGCCACAGCGACGTCGGAGATTTGGTGTTTCATCAGATTCCTGATATTGACGGTACACTCGTGAAATGGTCGTACGGGAAAATCCCCACTTCATCGCTACCACGGAGATGCTATGTCCCGTCGCTCGCGGGCCGGTTCACTTATATTTTGACGACCTGCCATTGTAGCAGCAGTAACTGATCTAACAACAGTGCCACACACTTGTTGTCTTATACAGGCGTTGCCGACGGCAGCGCCGTATTCTGTCTGTTTATAGACTACTGGCCATTAAAATTGCTACACCACGAAGACGACGTGCTACAGACGCGACATTTAACCGACAGGAAGAAGATGCTGTCATATGCAAATTATTAGCTTTTCAGAGCATTCACACAAGGTTGGCGCCGGTGGAGACACCTACAATGTGCTGACATGAGGAAAGTTTCCAACCGATTTCTCATACACAAATAGCAGGTGAAAGGCGTTGTCTGGTGAAACGTTGTTGTGATGATTCGTGTAAGGAGGAGAAATGCGTACCATCACGTTTCCGCCTTTGATAAAGGTCGGATTGTAGCCTATCGTGATTGCGGTTTATCGTATCGCGACATTGCTGCTCACGTTGGTCGAGATCCAAAGACTGTTAGCAGAATATGGAATCAGTGGGTTCAGGAGGGTAATACGGAACGCCGTGCTGGATCCCAACGGCCTCGTATCACTAGCACTCGAGATGACAGGCATCTTATCCGCACGGCTATAACGGATCGTGCAGCCACGTCTCGATCCCTGAGTCAACAGATGGGGGCGTTTGCAAAGACAACAACCATCTGCACGAACAATTCGACGACTTTTGCAGCAGCATGGACTATCAGCTCGGAGACCATGGCTGCGGTTACCCTTGACGCTGCATCACAGACAGGAGCGCCTGCGATGGTGTACTCGACGACGAGCCTGGGTGCACGAATGGCAAAACGTCATTTTTTCGGATGAATCCAAGTTCTGTTTACAGCATCCTGATGGTCGCATCCGTGTTTGGCGACATCGCGGTGAGCGCACGTTGGAAGCGTGTATTCGTCATTGCCATATCACCCGGCGTGATGGTATGGGGTGCCATTGGTTACACGTCTCGGTCGCCTCTTGTTCGCATTGACGGCACTTTGAACAGTGGACGTTACATTTCAGATGTGTTACGACCCGTGGCTCTACCGTTAATTCGATCCCTGCGTAACCCTACATTTCAGTAGGACAATGCACGACCGCTTGTTGCAGGTCCCGTACGGGCCTTTCTAGATACAGAAAATGTTCGACTGCTGCCCTGTCCAGCACATTCTCCAAATCTCTCACCAACTGAAAACGTCTGGTCAATGGTTGCCGAGCAACTGGCTCGTTACAATACGCCAGTCACTACTCTTGATGAACTGTGGTATCGTGTTGAAGCTGCATGGACAGCTGTGCCTGTACACGCCATCCAAGCTCTGTTTGACTAAATGCCCAGGCGTATCAAGGCCGTTATTACGGCCAGAGGTGGTTGTTCTGGGTACTGAATTCTCAGGATCTGTGCACCCAAATTTCGTGAAAATGTAATCACATGTCAGCTCTAGTATAATATGTTTGTCCAATGAATACCCGTTTATCGTCTGTATTTCTTCTTGGTGTAGCAGTTTTAATGGCCAGTAGTGCATTTCTCTGTATTTGGATACGCGTGCCTATACCAGCTTCTCTGGCGCTTCGCAGTGTGTTAACTAGTATGAGAATCACAGCTGGGATCATTATGTGGGCGTATTAAATGTGTTCTGCCACTGCGACGCTACTAACTAAACGAGTGAATGAGAAATAGCAATGCCTAGGAGTAAAGGACTGTAGGATTCCCACGCTAGGGTCGGCACAAGGCACGGGAGAAACGTGCGGCCACACGGGGCAGCACGTCTGCGGGGCGTCAACGCAGTGCCAGGTTTGCCGGCCGTTGGACAAGGCAAGGCAGAGGAGGGGACGCGAACTTTGTGACAACTCACTTATTCCTTATTTTCTTTCGAAAGTACCCATTGCTGAGTTTATGAGGCCCTTGAGTGCGAAAGCTATTTTTGTCTATCGTATTTATGCTCAGAAGAAACATTGTAGCTTCTGTTGCGTCCTTTACCACAGAAAAATGCAGAATTCGTGTCGGCAGTTGACAGAGGGAGTCAAGACTCATCAGACTCACTTTTATTACTTTCTCTAACCGCGGAAAAAAGTGCGTGACAATTTTTTTTTTTTTGTAATATGGGAATATGTAACTTACATTGATGAAACGTCTAAGTGTTTTAACGTACAGTACAATTAGCTTTGTGCATGCACATTGCCCATTAAGCTAGATTTTTTTCTCCTTCAAGGTTGCAGAAAGGAGAATTTCTTTTCTTATGATCTATTACTTGAAAAATTGCCAGGACAGCAAATAAGCACGCGTCGTCCCAATAACAAGAATGAAAATAAAGGGGAGAAAAATGAAGTGGTATGGCGATGAAGGCTAGTTTGTTAGCCTTTATTGAATATCAGACACGAAAGAGCTAACACATGGTAAGGATGACATACGACCGGTGGCGCTGCTGTCTAATGAGCGACCGCGGTGAAGCGTGTTAATATTTTTCTATTTACCTTCTATTTCTTAATTATAAAGCACAAAATTATGGGAAATGAAAAGAACGCCATCCCATTTGCTTGCCGTCACGAGGTATTCTCTCCTTATCTCTGTAGGTGCTACTAGGAGAGTCTGCTACTCGCTGCGTCCGAAACAGCGAGTTCTGGGGAAAGTGATGACATTTTACAAAATTGAGCCTTATTGCCTCATACCCTCTCAGTGGGCTGCACTTTTCTGTAACGCTTGCTTCGCTGCTATATTAGATGTTTTTTTTTTTTTTTTTTTAAACAAAAAAAAAAAAAAGAAAAAAATGCTATTGGAATGGCTGGGACAAGACTACATTTACAGGTGGACATAAGCGCAACTGGAGAGTTTATTTTTAACATACTAATATTAAATGTTTTGGTTTACGTAGCGTTCTCGCTTCCCACGCCCGGGTTCCCGGGTTCGATTCCCGGCGGGGTCAGGGATTTTCTCTGCCTCGTGATGGCTGGGTGTTGTGTGCTGTCCTTAGGTTAGTTAGGTTTAAGTAGTTCTAAGTTCTAGGGGACTTATGACCATAGCAGTTGAGTCCCATAGTGCTCAGAGCCATTTTTTTGGTTTACGGAAATCAAATTTTATTTGATGTAGAATCTATCAAGAATACGTTTGTTGGATTGACAACTTCAAGCGCTTATTACCCCTAAAGTATTTGATCGAGAAACACGTAATTTTGTATATTTATAGAAATCCTAGTGAACCCGGCGATGCTTCACAATAGCTAAATAGGTATGGGAATTATATATACATCCTTAATGCCCTGCCCACCTCTCTCTGTCCATCTCCTCAGTAGCTCTGTACACCCCCTAATCCCCCGTCTCTATGTTTTCGAGGTTTCGGTAACAACGATTACTTTAAAACTGGTTTTTACGTTATGAAAACAAGTGTCAGCAGAACTGTCAAACTGAAAGCAATTTTTTTTAATTTCTTTTTTCACATCAAAAATACTATTACCATCCACAATTATGAACAGAAAGAAAGTCAAACACATCAGTCAAGCAATTTTCAAGTGATCATCTTTCACAACTGATTTTAATTTCCGACTTTTCCGGTGAATTTTCCAAAAAAATTCTCTCATAAGAATCTTTGTCCTAACAATACTGGACACACAAAGAAATCATATCGGTCAAGCCGTTCTCGGTGATGATCTTTCGTACATATGGCAACTTATTTTTCTCCATATAGTGTAGTGCCACCACCATTTAGGATAGGGAAAGTTAGTTTTGTGCAATATTCTGAGCACAAGTTACAGCCAGGTGCGGGCCGGATTGCAGTAAGATACGCATACCAACAATTGTGAAATAGAATAGAGGCCACAGGGCCGTCAGATTGATGAAAGAGTATACACAGCAGTTTTACATGTCGCAAATCACAGGCAGAAGAGGCCCACTGGCCAACCTAGCGTGTTATGAGTACGTGATGCGAAGTGGCGCGTATGGCAAAACAGAGGTTTACAGCCGCGTATAAATAGGTGTGGGTTTGTAGCAAAATTCATTCAAGTGTGGCAGCTCTCCTGGATGGCAGGGCGTGTCACACCACAAGCGACACACAGCAGCAGATGGGGTGCCAGCGTTCCAGTCCACGGCAGGTAGCTGGTTCGACCCTCTGAGGCTAACACAGGGTCCATAGCCAGCTAGCGGCGGGCCACTCCATGGTTCGCTACCACAGGCAGTCGTACTGGCTTCCAACTCACACAGGAGGCATCCCAAGGTGAGGGTCGCTGATTCAGATGCCGGATCGCGGGCGCTTGTTGTCGCCATGGTCTTAGTCACGCCGGTGAGGAGAGATGCAGACCGCTAAGTCGACTGCCGACATCCTGACAATTCTGCAACTTCGCTGGCATACAAGACCCGACACACAGTGCGTGCACGGGTCGCTGAGGCAGCCATTCTGCGCCAAGCCATTTCGCAGACAGCGAAGTGGTGTCCTGAGCATTGCAGGACCCAGTGACGCAGACTGAGTGGAACACAGCAGTGAAATTGGAAACAATAAGGCACTTGGAAACCTTTTCCCGCTACATTTGGTCAGACTGATACATTCGGTGGCAGAAATTGCAACTACATTTGATGTCAGAATATCGGACATCGTCTGTCCAATACGACGTTCAAGCCCCCCGCATGACATTCACAAGATCTGGTGAGTTTTGAGCAGTTTTCTTTTAGATATTGGACGTTTTCTTGCCTTTTTGTGTTTTTGAGTATGGCTCATGGCAGGCCATTGTAGATGTTTTGCATGGGTATAGTATTTTTGCTGTCAGAGTAAGTGTTAGTGTATTTGGAGCAGTAAGGTTTCTTATTATTTTGCGGGATTTAATTACTTTTGCATTGATTTGAGTGTGATGTTACTGAGTATGATGATACTGAGGTGTTATTCTTGTACTTCAATGTTTTGTTTCGGGACCAACTGGGAATGAAAGCAACAGAATGGCAGAGTCAGGCACGCGAGGTGTGTTGGAACCAGAAGCGCTACAGATTTTGTTGGAAAAAGTAGCACAATTGACAGCAGACAACACACAGTTGAGAAATGAATTAACATATTGAAGTGAGCGGGAAACAGCATCTGATCAGTCATTGTTGCCTAGGGTGCAGGAGATTGATCCAGCTGCTGTGAGTTTGATTATTCCGTTTTCTGGCAAGGCATCTGAGGATGTGCAGTCGCTTGTGGAGAACTTGGAGACTTCAGCGGTGATGAATGGTTAGTCTGATGAGCAGTTGTTTCATACAGCCAGGAAGAGATTAACGGGTGAAGCGAAAACATATGAAAGGTGTTCTGAAGCCTTATGGAAGCCAGGACAGTTTAAGCAGTTAAAGGGAGGGCTTTTACATAGGTACAAAAAACAGAATAGCGCTTGGTACTTTAGAGGAATGTTAAGTACAATGTCAAAGAAACAGGGGGAGGCGATGGAGAAATTTGCGGGCAGGATAAGGGAAATTAATGAGTATATTTACGAGTTGGGTCAGAGTGATGAAGCGAATAGTGTGATGTTGCAGGAGGCCAAGCAAAGGGCACTTGATCTGTTTTTGAGATGGTTATGTCACTGAAAGGGCATGAAGGGACTCCGAAATATTTGTATTTGGCCATTCAGCTGGCGATTCAATGTGAGGAAATAGACGTGGCAACAGGGGTACGTGAGAGGCAAACAGTGTTTAGAGTGGGTGTGAAATGTTTAAAGTGTGATCGTAGGGGGCATGTGCAAGGCCAATGTAGCCAGTCATCGAGGAATAAAGGAAGGGTTGGAAATCAGCAGTGGAGAGGATGGAGAACAGGAGATAGGAGAGGTGGACAAGCGTTAAATGGCAGAGGGGGCCCAAGACCCACCTGAGGGATCTCCAGTTTAATTTCAGTGCTACGAATACGTATGCAGAGGTGGAATGTTCAGTGGCAGGATCCATAGGAAATAAAAATTTTGAGATTTTGTTGGACATAGGGGCGCAAGTGTCAGTGGCTACTAGGAATATAATAGGGCGAATGAAGCTAGACTCACAACGTTATAGGTAGCGTGGAGTGGGGGATAAGAAGGTCACGTCTTTGGGTCGGTGACAGTTGTCTTTCGAATAGAGAAAGTCCGATTAAATGCATGCATGGAGGTAGTACCATGGGTAAGCGAGGGCTACGACATGATCCTAGGAGTAGATTTCTTTCTTCAACATCATGTCAAAATGGACCTTGGACACCGAACTGTGGAACTTGGTGGAATGTTATTTCAGCTAGGGGAAATTGTTGTCAATGCAGAGCTGTCCTGAAGTGCGTTCAACGTAATGAACAAACCAGTTGAACTGCGTACATTATCATTAAGGCTTAATGCGCATGAGTATGTGTCTAGTGGCGCCAGGAAGTCGGTTTGGATAAGTCTGGAGTCAAATCCACTGTGGGTACAGTATGTGTTATTGAACCATTGGAGGATAATGAAGTTCTGGGTCCAATGGGTTGTACGCGTACAAAGGGGAACGACGGGCGAGTAGTTCCCATGAACGTGGATGATTTTAGCACTGTAGACGTGAATTTGAGGAAAGGTGTTTTAGTAGCAAATTTGGATGTGCCAGATGACGAAGACTGAGAGGTAGGCGAAGGGATCAACCACTAACTGCCGATAGAACTGCATTGCGTGACAACATTAAACATTTGTTCAACCACTAACTGCCGATAGAACTGCATTGCGTGACAACATTAAGCATTTGAAAGTAGGAGAAAGAGAATGGGAATCTAAGGATTTGGTTTTTCCACAAGGGCCGTTATCAACAACTCCATTAGTTCAACATAGAAAACCAACAGGGAATGAAGCACCTGTTTACCGTAAACCATGCAGAATACTGAGGTATTTGCAGCCGACTGTGGAGGATACCATTGCGTATGGTATTATAGAGCACAGTAATATTTGTTGGGGAGCGGGCATTGTCGTTGTGCCTAAAAAATCTATGGATGGAACTAAGAAATACAGGTTCTGTTGTGACTACCGATACCTCAATAAAAAGACATATATATTATAATCTCTCGTTGTTGGAATTCGCTGTTTAGTTATTCTGGAGTAATTATGGTTTACTTGTCCCATAGCTGATTTTCGCTCCCTTGCTAACTGTTTGGTTACTGTTAGTTACGGAGTCGACTTTGTTGGTTGGTCTGCTTAGGGGAGGAGACGAAACAGCGAGGTCATCGTTCCTATCGGCTTAGGAAGACTGGGAAAGGAAGCCAGCCATGCCCTTTCAAAGGAACCACCCCAGCCCTGTGGATTACAACCTAGTTGTTTCAGTGAATTACTATGTGGTAGTCCACAGTGTACCAGTGTATGGACTGGATGGGAAAAACGCTTTTGATATGCGGCGATGTATGGTAATACACACCGTAGTTGATAGCGCTTTAAATTTTAGCGATTTTGCCAGTTGTTCCGTACTTTCAACGCCAGCCAATGACACAGCAGATTGCTTCCCAGATTCTGTATCATCGCTCATCACCCCTCAACTACGTTGGAGATACCATATACTAGATTGCAAATGCCGATAGGTGACTGTGCAGTACATCTATTTGGTCATATACATCAAAGTATACCAGGTGTTAGATAAGTTGAAAGCTAGCCATTTACACTGTAGAATCATCCCAATATTTGCGTCATCACGCTTCCACTACTCTGCAAGTACCATGTACTGGATTGCGAATGCAGATAGATGACTGTGCAGTATGTCCATTTGGCCATATACACCACAGCAAAAGTAGCTAACATCAGACCAGAATTTCTCTGTGCCAGAGGAACACTACCAGAGCTTTGGTGATGCTCTGCCGACGATTCCGCTCTATAATAACTCAAGGAACCAAATTCACAATTATTCTCGTTCTTGCTGGCGATATGAAGCTGTAATTACTTCGTTCACCATTACTGATGGACTTATATTTCTGTATATTGTACTTGCTGCATTTGTTTCTTTCTTTCTTTGTTCCTTACTGAAAAAGTTTTTCTCTAGCTGCGGAAGTTTTTCTGGTTTTCATCAGAAGTGAGTCTAATTGATGTCTATTTCCTTTCTTGAGACGATACTTTTCTGTCTGGAGTTGGCAAGATGTTCTTGCCAGCATCGTGCTAAGAAATGGTAGTGGATGCTGGTGTTACCGATTTGCCCTGCTTTTCAGTTACGTCTCTTAAAGATACGCACTTTTCGCCCAGATTGTTGGTAATAACTTGATTGGTGGGGGTTGAAGGAACAGGAGACTCGAATGACATTGAAGGTGCGAATTTCTCCTCGGGAAGAATGTATCTGCAGAAAGGAAATATTCCTGTGCACTGGAGCCTTTCGATAGCACAACCAACAGATGCAGTTATGTTCGACGCATCACAGAAAATAGTAAGAACTTTTTGTTTTGTAATGCTTTCATTGGTGTTACGACGAATCCACTCAGTTGCATCTCTGAGATACTTTGCCTTTAGAGACCTAAAGAAAGATCTACTGAAAGGCTGTAGTAAATGTGTACTGTGTGGAGACAATCCCAATAGGTCTCTCCCATTTTCGCGACAGTACGATATACCATCCAAGCTGGTATGGCTATCCAGGTTGTCAATAATAACAACTGTACTACTACCCATTTTCTTGTATTTCTTGAAGTGTCGAAGATAGATCATGAACAGTTCTTCATTAATGTATCCCGATTCACTCACCTCCGTAATGGAACCAGGATTACCATCCGGACTGCAAAGCTACACAAAGGCAAATACTAACAATACTACGAAACTGAAAAATGGCGCGAAATCTTATACTGATTGGAACTGAACCTATACCGAATTATACCGCCTTACCTTTATAAGGTGGGTAAAATAAAGGTGGCCCAGAAAAATATTTATAATAAAACTGACGTGGTCCTGGCCCCTGTAAACAGGCGTCACAGAAAATACTGAAAATGGCCATCGTTGATATAGATGCAAGGCTGTGTTCGATATATCAGACTTTGAGGCACTAGTAGCAGGGACTGATGACCACAGATGTTAAGTCCCATAGTGCTCAGAGCCATTTGAACTAGTAGCAGGTCGCCTGAGTGGAGAACAGCAGTAGCGTTTTTCATTTTCTACTGTAGCTCGTAGGGAGGGAGATAAAGTGACGAAGGATGGCGGGGACATTGCAATTACCCTGCTAATTGTCCTCTCCTCACCGAACACCTCATGCACTCGTGACAATACAGTAGAGGCGGTGTGTGCTGTTGCTCTGTCTTGCTGAATGTATCAACACAGTCGTTTATCTTCTGTGAACTGGAGTAAACAGCTTCTGAACGCACTGGTTAGCACTAACAGGTTCGTGAATTGTGTCACGGTGCGAACACCAGACACTGCGCACCAAACGCCAATGTTGAGGTAATGCAACGGCTCTTAAAAGTACTGTTGCGGATTTTCTGAGGCATAATGGCGTAACTTCTCTGAGTTCACGTACCCTGACAGGCTGAAGCAGGCTCCATCTCAAGAAATGGAAAACTGAGAATTCAGAACTCCTGATACCACTTCAGTCAGAAGCCACCGGCATACCCCAATACGCGAAAGTTTATCAGGACGCTGTAACTCGACACAGTAGCATATTTGTAAAAATACAAATGAAAGTCCCCTTACCCACCAGGTTAGCCGAGAGGGCTAATGCGCTGCTTCTTGGACTCGGGTAGGCGAGCCAGTCTCGGATCGAATCCGACCGGGGAATTAACGGTGGGGGCCAGTGTTGTTTTTAGGCGGTTTACCACATCCCACTAGGTAAATACCGGGCTAGTCCCCACGTTCCGCCTCAGTTACACGCCTCGCAGGCATTTGAAACACATTCGCACTATTTCATGATATACATTAGACGCAGACAGCTGGGGCACACTGTTTCCGTCCCGGGGGGTACGGGGTGGGGGCAGGAAGGTCATCCGGCCACCCCTTCAGTTAACCATGCCACATCCGATCGTAACCGTGCAGACCCTGCGAGAACTGTGGGCTAAAGGCACCAGTAAAAAAGAAGTACAAATGAAGGTCTCCTTCGTTAATGTTTTCTCAAGACGGAATTTTACGGGCCAGTTTGATTTTGCCCACCGTGTAGATGCTCCACGGAACTTTCTAGATATTCTTTTTACTTTCTTTTGTTTGCTTACACATGTTCTTCTGGTTAAAAGAACATTTGGCCTATCCCAGGGTGTGTATTGAACTTAGACCAGCATATGTATATTTTCTTGATTATAATTACTACGAATGAACCTGTGACAAACTTACAGATCCGTCAATCATTCTCTTCCTATGTTCTGCGACCACGTGCATCTCAAGATTTACTTACAGAGAATAAATGTGTGGTACGGGATTATTAATATGATTTCCCCAATCGTAACAGACTTCACAATCCACTCTTTACCGATTTGGACCTTGGTCCAACGTCGCAGCTCGTCCACCTGTGTTAAGGTTGAAACCACACCAGTAGGATCATAGCTTAGAGCAAGAAACTGCCCGGCCCTGTAACACCATTACACGGATTGTTTAAAATAAATGCAGAGAGGGATAGAGTCGAATGATTTACTTTCACGATGATGAGAGCATTAAACGAATATATAGTTTCGCATGAGAAGTTAATCTACCCTACACGATACTGTACTTTTTCCCCTGATAACGTGCAGGCGATGAGATAACAAGCAAGGAATATCACCGTCGTTGAAAAGGAGCGAATGTCACCTTTTTTTTACGAATTTCTCTCTTGTGCCATCCTCTTCACCTTGAGTAGCACTTGTTCTCAACGTCCTCATTTAGTTCTTAGATGTATTCCAATCTCTGTCTTCCTCTATAGTTTTATCATCGACAGGTCTTTCTTGTACCGTGGCGGTTATTCCCTGACGTGTTAACACGTGTCCTGTCATCCTGTCCCTTCTCCTTGTCTGCAGATTATGTTCCTTCCTTCGTCGATTCTGCGGAGAACCCACTCATATATTATCCTGTCGAGTGGGACACTGAAAACCACCATGTCAGCTCACAGGTGCTTCGCGCCCATGTCCACTAATTTGCGCAGGCAACTGCTTGTGTAATGAAAGCTTGTGGCTAAAGCAGATCATAGTATGCGAAATCACCTCGACAATTCTGGAGCTTTAAGTTTAAAGATACCGAATGCCACTTGACGTCCACATATCACCACATGGCGGAACATTGCTATTTATTCCCTTTATTCTTTTTTTGTTCAGACAGCTGTTCACATCGCTCAACATTTTAATTGAAATCGATATGAAGCTACAAAGTTTCGTTTTCAGGCACAAAATGCAGAAAACTGAAATGGAAACCAACAAAAACGGCTATTTGGACATAAAAATAATGTTGAAAATGGTCTTAAGGCACAAAACTGTACGGAAATCAGTGGATTCTCAGAAAATAGAGGAGTATGATTAAAATCCATTAAAACTATGAAAATCTATATAACCAAGCACTAAGAACGCACAAATGCACGAAAAAGGATTTAGAAGAAAATACTGACCTAAAGAAGGTCATCAATACAATTAAAATGAAGCACAGATTAAAACGACCAAGAATAACTGTTACACATTACGGTTTTGTACTTGGCTGTTACTCGGCATAAGTACGCTAGTTTCAACATAGGATTATACAGCCAACCACCTGCACGTAACTGGTAGGTACATCGACCTAGCTTTCGACACCTACAAGGGCAGAATAAAATTTTGCTACGTCGTAAGATTACATTGCTAAAAAGCAAGGGTCAGAATTTGGAGCAGCTGTACTCAAGTCAAAAGTAAACTAAAACGTTCTAGCGTTTGCCACATGTGTCCAGCTGCGAACAACATTGTAAAACAGCACGTCAAACGCATTCAAGTGGGTGCCAGATTACGGTATCTGAATAATCAGTTGATAATAAAAAAGAAATAAGGTAAAGAAGCAAGATAAATCTAATCTAAATCTCCTCTATAGGAAAATCTTCTCAATAGGAACAAATACGGTTTACGAAAACATAGATCATGTGAAACCCAGCTCGCTCTGTTCGTCCACGAGACACAGAAAGCAGTAGTTAGAGTAGTGGCATCTTCCTTTACTTCCAGAAGGCATTCGATACAGCTCCGCTCGGCCTCCTCATGAACAAAATATAGGTGTACGGAATACCAGACATCTGTGTGATCGGACTGAAGAGTTTCTAGCAAAGAGACCACAGCATGTCATCGTGAATGGAGAAGTGTCTTCAGCCGTAAAAGTAGCTTAGTGCGTGCCCCAGGAGAGCGTTGTAGGACCATTGCTTTTTACAGTATATGTAAAGAACCTAATAGACAAAGTTAGGCTCAGTGAGAGTTCTCGCAGATGATGCTGTTGGATGCAGAGAGGTCAATACGCTAAATTCCTACTGAAATGCAGGAAGATCTGCTGAGGTCGAAGTTTGGTGCATAAAGTGCCCGTTGACGCTGAAGGTAAGTGTAAAGTATTGCGGACACATAGACAGAATTAACATTTGTTATATGTCAACACAATTGCAGAACAACCATTGGAACCAGTCACTTCCATAAAATACCTAGGAGTAATTGAAATTTGACGACCACATAAAATTAACTGCAAATAAGTCACATGGCAGACTAAGATTCATTGGAAGAATTCTCAGAAAAGTAGCCCGTCAACAAAGGAAGTAGCTTACAAAGCAGTCGTTCGACTTGAATGCTGCTCGTTAGTATGGGACCCGTACCAGAGAAGATCCAAAAAAGAGCTGCACGTTTCGTTACAGGTTCATTTAATAAGCACGAAAGCTTCACAGAGATGATCAACCAACTGCAGTCGCAGACGCTGCAGGAGAGGCATTGTATATCACGTTTGGTTTACTGTTAGAGTTCCGAGATTGTAAGTTCCTAGATGAGCCAACGAAAATATTGCTTCCTCCCACGTATATCTCGTTACATAACCATGATTATCAAAATAGAGAGATTAGAAACAACACGAAGGCTTACCAGCAATCGTTCTTCCTGGGAACTACTCATGATTGGAATACGAAAGGGAGGAACTGACAGAGGTGCGCGAAGTACTATCCGCCACACACTGCAAGCTGGCTTGCACAGTAGATGTAGAGGTATATGTAAATTCCATATTGAGTTCGAGCAATTATCAACTGTAGGATTGTAACACTGAAAATGTGCTGGTCCTAAGCATCCTGTTTTACAAGCTGGGTTACAGACAAATACACTGATTGAAAAAACCATGTGCGACATAAATGAAAGTTGGTAGGCGTGGCTTTACATCTGAAACATGATTTCCATTCAAATTTCGCGCCTCTACAAGGATGCAAATCAGGTTTGCTTTAAATACGCACTTAAACGTCGTGAGCGTTAGTTTCCTATGAGTTTGGACGTGGTAGGTTGATGTTATTGAAGAATGCCTTTAAGGGGGGACGTTGATGAGAAATACACACTACTTCAAAAATGCACCAAATCCACAGTTTTGGAGATACGGCAATGAAATTTTGTACCACGCTTTACCTGAAAGTAACACATAAAATCCTTTATATATATATTTTCAGCTTCTTTCTGAATGAAATTTGAAGTTTTATTTTTAAAAAACAATGTATGTTCCTTTTTCTCAGGAAGTATTCAAGATATTTCTGCAGAAACTTCTCTGTTTCATCTCTTTGTATGTTGTAAACTTTCCTAATTTTTTAATTATAATTCCACAAGTACAATTTTAAATTCAATCAAAATTCCAAGCACTTTGCCCCATATCTCAGCTTGCAATCAGAATTTCAAAATTTTCTCTTGAGACAACGTTTATTAGGTCTACAGAAATATGTGAACAAAATTTCATAATTCTAGCATTCATAGAATGTGAGAAAAAGGTATATAAACTTCAAAAAATAAGTTTTTTCCTTATGCCACTTCTTCAGAATTCACCACATTTGTACTCTGGGTCGTCTTTCCGTTCAAGGCTTCTCTTCTGGTTTCTTGTTATCTGTCTTCTTTCCTTTATCAGGTCTTCAACTGACTTTTCAGCAGCAGAGACGCGCTGTAAATCTATTTTTCTAAGGATGTCTTTAGTAAAATTACTTATCTTGAAACCCATTCTTTCTAGTACTTTCATCCTCCCGACGTTCCCATCATTAAATACAATAACTGCATCATAAGCTGCAATTCTGACAACTTTAGTAGATGCAAATGTGCTTTTAGGGCATCATTTCCATACGAGTTAATTGAGAGACTCATTTGGATTTTGGGTTTTGCCATGATGGCACTTTTTGAGAAGGGCATGATCGGCCTAAGTTGATCTATAAAACCAAAGAGTATGTATCAAGGCCTTCTAGATGTATCCCACACACGTTTGGTTGAAAGTAATACACAGAATCGTTGTTCACTGAGCTGGTATTGTAGTGCTGCATCAAAACGTGGGCGTGGCTGGGAGGCCGAGTCAAACTTTTAATTAATTTTCAGGCACTTCGGATGCGATTTTAACATTGAAATTTTGGGAACTTGTTGTCCATGAGCTGTAAAAATAAATCGAAACTTGACATTTTTGGTCAATTTCGTCATGGTCTCCCCTCCTCCCCCCCCCCCCACCCCTTTAAGGCAACATAGATCCAATTATTGCCGGCCAGCATGGCCGAGCGGTTCTAAGCACTACAGTCGCTACGGTCGCAGGTTCGAATCCTACCTCGGGCATTCGGGCATGGGTGTGTGTGTGATGTCCTTAGGTTAGTTAGGTTTAAGTAGTTCTAAGTTCTAGGGGACTGCTGACCTCAGAAGTTAAGTCCCATAGTGTAAGAGCCATTTGAACAAAAAAAAAAAATGTTCAAATGTGTGTGAAATCTTATGGGACTTAACTGCTAAGGTCATCAGTCCCTAAGATTACGCACTACTTAACCTAAATTATCCTAAACACACACACCCTTGCCCGAGGGAGGACTCGAACCTCCGCCGGGACCAGCCGCACCGTCCATGACTCCAGCGGCTAGACCGCTCGGCTAATCCCGCACGGGCCCATTTGAACCTAATTACTAACACCTCACTGAGTTTGAACGAAGTCGCGTAATAGGGGTATAAGAACTCTCCTTCTGCGATGTTGGAGAAGGACTTGGCAAGAATATAGCCACTGTATATCATTAATTGCATCGGTGGTCACGGGAATGTACGGTCACAAGAAGAGCGGGCTCTGGACAGACACGTGGCACTACCTTGAGGGCAGACCGACGTGTTCGCCGCATCGTATTCCACGTGCAACGGCAACCTGAGCGGCAATTGACACCACAGTGACACAACGAACTGTTACAAATCGGTTGTTTCAAGGACACCTCCGAGCCAGACGTCCTGTAGCGTGCATTCCACTGACCACAAACCACCGCCATTTGCGACTTCCGTGGAGTCAATCGAGAGCTCACTGGAGGGCTTGGAAAAGATCTGTTGTGTTTTCTCATGAAAGCCGGCTGTGCCTCTGTTCCAATGATGGCCGTGTGTTGGTTAGGAGGAGGTCATTTGGCGGCCTGCCACCAACCTGTTTCCGTGCTAAACACACTGGAACTACACCTATAGTTATGGTTTGGGGTGCTAATTCGTATGACGACTGGAGCGCTCTTTCTGTTCTCCTACTCACCATGACTGCAGATTTGTACTTCAGTTAGAGCTGTTGTCCTGTCGATTCAACCTTTTTTGCTGCCGCTCATGAACAACATTCCAGGGGGTGTTTTCCAAAATAATAACGCTCGCCCACATATTGCTGTTTCAACCTGACCCGCCCTACAGATTACCGACATGTACTGTGGCTCTGCTCTATCACCAGATCTGTCTCCAATCGAATACTTTAGGGACACCATCGGACGAAAACTTTATCGTCATCCGCAAAGTCCATCGTCTCTGTGTGGTGTCACCGCAAAGCACTACACTTGCTAGGTTGTAGGCTTCAAATCGGCCGCAGTCCATCAGTACACATAGGACCCGCGAGTCGCCACTGTCGACGCTAGCAGACCGAGTCTGGTACCGCGCGCCGCGGAATTTGAATCCCCGCCAAACGTCACGAACGTCGAAGACCCCTAGAGGTCTCTGCACCATCGTGCCGTAACGTGGAGGTAAGAATAAGGGGAGATGGCGCTACATATCCCAGCCGTACTACGTTTTGAAGCCATGGGGGCGTGGCTCGCTGCTATGACACTCTGACCAAAACATTGCCAGTGTGCTATAGCACTGCGTGTATTACAGTCGCTAATTGCGCCATATACGCATATAACGTCGTCAGATTGGTTGTTTCAATGTTTTTGTTTAAAATAAAATCTCGTAAAGGCGAAATTCCGCGCTTCTTCTGATTAAAAATAGTTTTTAATGTAATATTACGAATAGCTAGCCTTCAATGTAAACGATAGTTTTGTTAATTCAGTAATAAACGTGTATCACAAACTAAATAATAGAAACTGAAAACTAAGTTAGCTATACACTCCCTCCAAAGCCCCATAAATACATCTTGTTTGTAATACGTACTGGGACATTTCAGCTACGTTACACTACTGGGAAACACTGTTTATTACCACCGATATTTACTGAAATACGGTACATAGAATGGCAAATCTACACAGTGTCCTGTTTAGGCCTATACTTTACGCCAGTTAATGTAGTGTTAGATTTTAATTTGGTACATGATGAAGACAAAGTGAGTTACTCAACACTTGGATTATCGACGATACGTACGTATTATACTGAAACGTGAACTTGAAAACTAAGAATTTAATTCTTTGAATTAACATACCTTTTGCAAATGTTTTGGGTGTGTAGGGAAAACTGATGGTACAGCATTTTCTCGGAGCCTTACTGTTGAAAGGGAAGTTCGGTCTATGTCCTCTTCTCGGAAATGCTGAAAACATATAGTGCACGCCAATTCTTCCTCCTCACGGCATTCTCCCACAGAGCTTTCCGACTTTCATTTTTAGGAAATCTAAAATCATACAGGAGAAAAACACGCTATAGTACAAGTACCGATGTAGCACACGTTCGTTCACAATGAAGTTGTAAAACAACACTTAACGAGACAACTTACACATGAAATGTTATTCCCTTCGATTTCGCATCACAAACAGAACGATTCGTACATCCGAACTCCACACAAGTCACCAAAATAGCGCAAAATCCTTCCAAAAGCGAGCGACAAGCCTATGCACACAAGCTTACAGCAGCAATGTTTTGGTCGGATTGAGATGGCTACCGTCGGCTTCACATAGCTTCACAGCTGTGACGTCACGGCGTCTCCCTCTATTCTTACCTCCATGTGCTGTAAGCTGTGGCGGCGCGCGCTTCTGGCCCGCATTTAGAGTGAGGGCGCCACAGGGGAACACGTGGTTGCAGGGGCCAATAGCGGAATCCCCGATAGAGTACTTTAAGGGCCTGCCTCTCTCTCAGCATGCCAGTGTAACCCTGCGTACTTCTCAGGACATATCGCCTCGCCTTAGACAGCGTATTTACTTTCGTGTTTTGTTTACGGGTGGACGTGGTTGTCTAGTTAGGTTTTCTTGATTCTGTTGTTTAGTTCTTGTTGTTGTCGTAAAGTCCTTCGTTGGTTGTGTCCGTCCTCTCCCGTTGTATTGTTGTTCGCGGTCCGCTTCGCGGGTCCCGCCGCGTTTTCCGTCACTTCAACCCCGCGACTTTTCCGGTCGCCGTTACAACACCGAGCGCCGCCAGTCGGCTGGTCTTACGAGACAAGCTAGCGCACTGCCCAGTTCTACAGCCGACTTTGAATACGAATGGTTCACTTTTTATAGCTTCAGAGATCTCATCTGCAAAGACGCTAGTTAGCATAGCCTTCAGCTAAGTCAGTAGCTACGACCTAGCCAGGCGCCACATACAGTTTATGCATTGGCAATTGATCTATATGGGTGAAGCACTCACAATTGTAAAGCAGTATTCGCAGTTCAGTCTATAACTGCACTTGTAAATATTATTGTACAAAGTCAAGATCGACGTTCATCGCTGATGCTGAATTAAATCTATGTATTTAATTGTATTCCTGTCTACTAACTTCTAATCACCTAAGATGTTCCAGATACATCCCGTCAAGTATAGTTCATTGATCCTCACGTCAGCCTACGTGATCAACGCGTGCAATAATGGCCACCCCTTGTGATCAGACTAAGAGTCAAATTGCGTGACTCAGCCGGGTAACCCTTTTTCCGTGTGGCCCATAGTTTCGCCTCACACATAACACTCTGTATTGACCGATCAAATTGAACAGGCATGGAACTCAATCGGACAAACTGGCATCCGGCACCTGTAAAACACAAAGTATTTATGTTTGCATCCTTGCATTCAACGATCTACATCTACATCTACATTTATACTCTACAAGCCACCCAACAGTGTGTGGCGGAGGGCACTTTACGTGCCACTGTCATTTCCTCCCTTTCCTGTTCCAGTCGCGTCTGGTTCGCGGGAAGAACGACTGCCGGAAAGCCTCCATGCACGCTCGAATCTCTCTAATTTCACATTCGTGATCTCCTCGGGAGGTATAAGTAGGGGGAAGCAATATATTCTGTATCTCATCCAGAAACACACCATTTCGAAACCTGGACAGCAAGCTACAACGCGATGCAGAGTGCCTCTCTTGCAGAGTCTGCCACTTGAGTTTGCCAAAAATCTCCGTAACGCTATCACGCTTACCAAATAACCCTGTGACGAAACGTGTCGCTCTTCTTTGGATCTTCTCTATTTCCTCTGTCAACCCGACCTGGTACGGATCCCACACTGATGAGCAATACTCAAGTATAGGCCGAACGAGTGTTTTGTAAGCCACCTCCTTTGTTGATGGACTACATTTTTAAGGACTCTCCCAATGAATCTCAATCTGGCACCCGCCTTACCAGCAATTAATTTTATATGATCATTCCACTTCAAATCGTTTCGCACGCATACTCCCAGATATTTTACAGAAGTAACTGCTACCAGTGTTTGTTCCGCTATCATATAATGATACAATAAAGGATCCTTCTTTCTCTGTATTCGCAATATATTACATCTGGCGGTTACACCGGTTATTAATGTATCATCACTTCACATTTGGAAGGGCTTATCTCGAGTTACATTAACCTGGGATCTTACGATATTATTCACTTAGATATGTCTATACAAATGTATTCCTGAAATTTCATTACTCTACACTATTTTTTGATATTGCCATGTTTTCCTTACGTATAGTTTTAAGGAAGTATTTCTTCATAAAATTGTTTCATGTTGTGAAAGGTATTCGTGAAGATTGCCATGTGAGAAGGTTTAGAACAATGAAACAAATCAGTATTCCTCCTGTCTCTTTAGTTATTCATTCAGAAATTACCTGTTGTAGTGATAACGTCCTAAAGAAAATCGGTACAGTCATTATCGAAACATTTATGTCCGTAGAGTAAAATACAACTGATGCAAAAGAAAAGTGGAAGTTGCAAAGCAGGTAGCTTCGACGAAAGGGCGACTAATTATCCGGCGGTAAGGGGTACTTGCAAATTTTCCTCTCACCTCGTCCACCCACTTTTCGTTGCGGTAATCCGTAATAAGTACGCTCGC
This sequence comes from Schistocerca piceifrons, assembly GCF_021461385.2. Classification (NCBI taxonomy): domain Eukaryota; kingdom Metazoa; phylum Arthropoda; class Insecta; order Orthoptera; family Acrididae; genus Schistocerca; species Schistocerca piceifrons. The sequence continues at coordinate 150,011,723 of NC_060144.1, read as the reverse complement.
TTCCGCCGGCTGTGGATAAGTTGCCTCACTGCGGTACAGCGGTATCTGCGGCGCGCTTCTGCGAGAAGCCGTGAGCAAAGACATGACCGTAAGCCGTGGGCGACCATTAGCCAATCGAAGACAATGGCTAGCAGCAGACAAAAGGCTTCAGCCCGCTCCAGGAAGCCGCCAAAGGATTACCTCCTCTCTCATCTTCTTACTTCTTTACAATGGAGTGAGTAATGAGCCAGAAAGCGAGAACTCATTTGAAGTACAATAAAACCAGCTGCACGACACGACTCGAAAACAAGTTTAATCCTTTTATTGGAGCCACTAAACTGTGCAAGTTAATGCAATAAAGAATTTACAGAACAGAGCGGTAAGTATGAATAATTATTTTCACTTTCTCAGAAATCTTTCATTCCATTTCTTCCAATTCAGATAACCTTTTCTTTTTCGATTTCATCACATTTTTCATGCAGCCATTTCGCCTCAGCTTCCCTGCAGTTCATTTTCATTTCATTCCTAAGAAACTCTTATTTTTGTATACCTGAACGTTTTTATACATTCCGCATTCGTCGACCTAATGAAGTATTTATTCTGTTACCAATAGTTTCTTCGCAGTCATCTTCCTTGTACTTACGTTTTTCTTCCAACCATCCGTGATTGCCATCTTTAGGGAAGCCCATTCCTCTTCAACTGAACTGCCTAATGGGCTATTCATTATCGCAGTATCTGGAGAACAGCATTATGTGGTGGTGAAACATGGACTGTTGGAAACCCGAAACAGAAGAGATTTTGTGCTACAGACGAATGTTGGACATTAGGAGGCGTGAAAAGATACGGAATGAGGAGGTTTTGTGCAAAATCTCAGGGGAAAGGAAAACGTGGAAAACACTGACAAAGAGAAGGAACAGGATGATAGCACATCTGTTAAGGCATCAGGGAATAATTTCCATGGTAATATAGGGGAATACAGGGGGTAAAAACTGTAGAAGCAGACAGAGATTGGAATACATCCAGCAAATAATTGAGAACGTAGGTGGCAAGTGCTACTCTGAGTTGAGAGGAGAGGAACGAGGCGGGCCGTATCAAACCATTCGGAAACGACTTAAAAAAAGAAACATGATTCCATAACATCATCTGTTTCGTGATCAATTCTGATGTTAAATTTGTCGCTGGTCTCATTTCTGCAACTTCTCATTACATTCGCCATTCTTCGATTTATTCTCAATACATATTCTGTATTCATTAGAATGTTCATTCCTTTCAGCAGAAAATGTAATTCTCCACTTTCACTGATGATAGCAATGTTATCAGTGAACATTATTATTGATATCCTTTCACGCTGAATTTTAATTCCATTCTTGAACCTCTGATTTATTTCCCTTCTTGTTTCTTCATGTATAGACTGAGCAATGGGGCGAATAACTACGTTCCTGCATAAAATCATTTTTAATCCAACAATTTCATTCTTGATCTTCCACCATTATTGTCTCCTCTTTGTTCTTGTACGTATGGTATATTACCAGTTTTATCCCATAGCTTACCGCTATTTTTCTCAGAATTTTTAAAATCTTGTAGCATTTCACACTATCGAACGCTTTCTCAACGTCTACAAATTTGTCCTGATTTTTCTTCAGTCTTGCTTCCGTTATCAACAGCAGTGTCAAAATTGCCTCTCTGGAGCCTTTACCTTTCCTAAAGCCAAACTGATCGTCGTCTAACATATCCTCAATTTTCCTTCCCTTTCTTCTACATGTTATTCTTGCAAGCAACTTGGATGCATGAGCTGTTAAGCGGTTTGTGCATAATTGTCGCACTTGCCAGCTCTTGTCTTCGGAATTGTGCGGATGATATTTTCTCCGAAAGTTAGATGGTATTTTGCCAGACTCATAGATCCTACACGCCAACATCAGTAATCGTTTTGTTGCCACATTCCCAAATGACTTTAGAAATTTTAATGGAATGTTGTCTAGTCCCTCTGCCTTATTTGATCTCAAGCCCTCCTAAGCTCTTAAATTTTGATTCTATTACTGGATTCACTATGTCTTCTATATTGACAACTGTCCCTCTTCATAGAGGTTTTCAATGTACCTGTTCCCCCTGTCCACCGTCTCTCTGCATTTACTGGTGGAATACCCATTCCGTTCTTAAAGCTGCCACGCTTGCTTTTACGTTCACCAACGGTTGTTTTGACTTTTCTGTATGCTGTCTCGGATTACAATTTAGTGATGATGAAGAATAGGTTGCAGTTCAAGAACCAGTGCGCAAAGAAATGGGATACGGAATTTATACGGAATGAAGAGAGACGTTTGAAGTTCTCTGAGGTTATAGACACAGCGGTAAGGAATAGCTCAGCAGGTAGTAAAGTTGAAGAGGAATGAACAACTATAAAGAGGACAATCAACTTAAGTTGGAAAGAAAACCGTAGCTACAAAGAACGAAACTGTGAAGAAATCATGGATAAAATATGAAACACTTCAGCTAGTCGACGAAAGAAAGAAATACAAAAATTTCCGGGAAAATTCAAGAATACAGAAATACAAGTCAAAAAAATGTTCAAATGTGTGTGAAATCTTATGGGCCTTAATTGCGAAGGTCGTCAGTCCCCAAGCAAGCACATCTTCCATCGACACTGCTGCGATCGACAATGTAAAACGGAGCAAGATGTTCAAAATTCTGAGAGAAATAGGGTAAGCAACAGAGAAAGAAGGCTAATACACAATATTTACAAGAATACAGATTGAACAATAAGACTGGAAGACCAAGAACAAAGTTCTTGGATTAAAGTGGGCGTGATACAAGAATGTATTCTTTCGTCCGTGCTGTTCAATCTGTACGTCGAGATTGAAATACTTTGAGAAGATAACTAAAGACGTATGTTACAACTGCCACTCTGACATGAAGAGGTTGGTACAGGAGAGGAATTCGTGGCGGGCCGCATAAAACCAGTCGGGAGACTGATAACTCGAAAGAAATCGCTACCTTTACTACAAATAAGCTTCAATAGCTAATATAAGAACGTAATAGAGGATGTTGAAAAGTAGACTTGTAAAATAATGACAATAATACTAAAAATATAAAAAATACTTTAAAAATTTAGAAACTGACAATGAATTCATAGAACCGGGAGTTCGGTTATTCTATATGGGGAAAGTTAAGAACCTGACTGCATGGATAGCAAAAGAAGTGAGCATACGAGTAGAAATTGCCTACACTGCATTTGCTAAACGAAGTAGACTTTTCAAATTCTGTTAAACTGATATGTCTGAAACGGTAAGTCACAATAACTGTGTAATACAGTGTTGACTTACGACAGTGAGACATCAGCTCTTAGTACTAGTGCTATTGAAAGAAAGGAAGTTTGATCTTGGGAAACGCAGAGATGCAAATTGCAATGAACGAGAAGAAGCAAAGAAAAAGAAATAGATAAGGAAATGGAATGCAGTGGATGAAGTAAATTTGTCAACAATTTTTGTTCTTTAGAGCCAGCAGCGTCACTATTAGAAAGGTATACCAAAATGGCTGTATATTGTACTGTTCTTTATTCACGACACTGTTTCGGCATTTGTCGCCACTGTCAAGTACAGTTCCAAAAAGCTATCCAACGACGTAATACGGACGTCAGATCAGTCTAGACGTACTTGGCAAATGGCGATAAATGCCGAAACAGTGTCGTGAATAAAGATCAGTTATATTGGTGCATCTTTCTAATAATCGTGTAATTATAGGAGCTAACTTTGACTGAGGTGGTGGTGGTGGTTAGTGTTTAACGTCCCGTCGACAACGAGGTCATTAGAGACGGTTTGACTGAGGTGACACTGAAATAGTACTGGCAGGATATGTATCAAGATGAATGAATGGCCCTTAGAACAAGGAAGTCTTTTGCCATATTCCAAGACATACGAAGGGAACATGATGTAAATTTAATAGAAGGTGGGTAGCTGAAATCTCGAATCCAAGCGGTAACGACGTTCTACTTTCAGTTGAAGGCTATAAGGGATGGAGGAACAGACAGGAGACCTTTTTCTTGGAGTGTTTGCTGAGTGGCTAGTAAGGATGATCTGCAGCAACTAATTCACGCCCGGAAATATACTACCTGAGAGTATGTGATGTTTTCTCATGAAAACGAGTCAAATTTAGAAGAACTTGGCAGGATGAGCCCACTTATCAGTATACCCCTTCACGTCTGGCTGCAAGCGCTGATTCGATCGGAAAGGGTATCATGAAGCCGTTATATCCTCTCCTGGGGTGGACTGGTCCGCAGTAATTGTATCTGATCCTTAATGCATTGGTTACTGGCACCAGCACGGAGTTGACGTCCGAACATCTCCCTCGCATGTACTGTTGGGGACAGATATGCGTATCTTGCTAGCCACCGAAGTACCTCAAAATCGCTCAGGTAATTCATAGACACACGTGGTATGTTTGGACAAGCATTGCTATGTTGGAAAATGACAGCGCGGTACTGTCGCCTGAGAGTGAGACGCGAGGAAACAGGATGACGGAGACGTACCGCTGTGCCTTCAGAGTTCCCTTAACCACTACAGGCCGTGACCTGAAGTCATACGCGATGTCTGTCGACAGCATGACACCTGGAGCAAACCGCGGTTCCTTAAGAGAACACCAAAAAGCATTTTCTCGTTCCAAGACAGAGCCGCGGAGTCCAAGGTGCCAATGCACAGGAATGGCTTTAATTTTTCCGATATATTCTTAAGATCTCCCTGAAAATTTCCCTAATATCTTCATCCATTCCCATCATACGAGTTCATAGGTTCAAAACTATTCTACACTCCTGGAAATGGAAAAAAGAACACATTGGCACCCACCATACTTGCTCCGGACACTCCGACAGGGCTGTACAAGCAATGATCACACGCACGGCACAGCGGACACACCAGGAACCGCGGTGTCGGCCGTCGAATGGCGCTAGCTGCGCAGCATTTGTGCACCGCCGCCGTCAGTGTCAGCCAGTTTGCCGTGGCATACGGAGCTCCATCGCAGTCTTTAACACTGGTAGCATGCCGCGACAGCGTGGACCTGAACCGTATGTGCAGTTGACGGACTTTGAGCGAGGGCGTATAGTGGGCATGCGGGAGGCCGGGTGGACGTACCGCCGAATTGCTCAACACGTGGGGCGTGAGGTCTCCACAGTACATCGATGTTGTCGCCAGTGGTCGGCGGAAGGTGCACGTGCCCGTCGACCTGGGACCGGACCGCAGCGACGCACGGATGCACGCCAAGACCGTAGGATCCTACGCAGTGCCGTAGGGGACCGCACCGCCACTTCCCAGCAAATTAGGGACACTGTTGCTCCTGGGGTATCGGCGAGGACCATTCGCAACCGTCTCCATGAAGCTGGGCTACGGTCCCGCACACCGTTAGGCCGTCTTCCGCTCACGCCCCAACATCGTGCAGCCCGCCTCCAGTGGTGTCGCGACAGGCGTGAATGGAGGGACGAATGGAGACGTGTCGTCTTCAGCGATGAGAGTCGCTTCTGCCTTGGTGCCAATGATGGTCGTATGCGTGTTTGGCGCCGTGCAGGTGAGCGCCACAATCAGGACTGCATACGACCGAGGCACACAGGGCCAACACCCGGCATCATGGTGTGGGGAGCGATCTCCTACACTGGCCGTACACCACTGGTGATCGTCGAGGGGACACTGAATAGTGCACGGCACATCCAAACCGTCATCGAACCCATCGTTCTACCATTCCTAGACCGGCAAGGGAACTTGCTGTTCCAACAGCACAATGCACGTCCGCATGTATCCCGTGCCACCCAACGTGCTCTAGAAGGTGTAAGTCAACTACCCTGGCCAGCAAGATCTCCGGATCTGTCCCCCATTGAGCATGTTTGGGACTGGATGAAGCGTCGTCTCACGCGGTCTGCACGTCCAGCACGAACGCTGGTCCAACTGAGGCGCCAGGTGGAAATGGCATGGCAAGCCGTTCCACAGGACTACATTCAGCATCTCTACGATCGTCTCCATGGGAGAATAGCAGCCTGCATTGCTGCGAAAGGTGGATATACACTGTACTAGTGCCGACATTGTGCATGCTCTGTTGCCTGTGTCTATGTGCCTGTGGTTCTGTCAGTGTGATCATGTGATGTATCTGACCCCAGGAATGCGTCAATAAAGTTTCCCCTTCCTGGGACAATGAATTCACGGTGTTCTTATTTCAATTTCCAGGAGTGTACTTGAACATATAAAATATACACGTAATATCCGGTGTCACGGGAAAACGTGATTTATAACGTCACGTATCACGGATAAATATGCTATAAAGCGTCTCCGTTATCATCAGAATAGTTATGGGAACCCCCATAAGCACATTTAAAATTTCTGTGCACGTAAAATCCGGTCTGAGCCGTAAAATTAATTTTGCTTTATTTCAGTTTCACATTTTACTGCACCATAAATTCTTTTCATACGACTGACATGAACCTACCGTGGCAGGGAAAAGAAGGGAACCAGAGGAAAAATGCTCGTATCGGAGCATAAAAAAGGGGCATTTCTTCGTATTTGAAAGACTAATTGAAAAGTAGGATACCAGTTGCCTCATTCTACGTTTCTCAGCCCTTTAAAAGTTTTTCCCAAAATTTTGGTATGCAAAGATAATCACGCTGTTTTGTTCTGAGAGAGTAGGAGACAGCGGCCGTGGGAAAGAGACGGAAAAGCAGTAAATAGGTACTGCAAAATAGGCAGCGGTTCATCTACATCTACATTTATACTCCGCAAGCCACTCAACGGAGAGTGGCGGAGGGCACTTTACGTACCACTGTGATGCAGAAAACTCAAAGAAGACAATGGACAATGGAAATGTGACAGAAAGAGAAGGACACAGTGGCAGTGGGTCATACTTTACCGTGACGAAACAATGCTAGGAAAAGAGTAAAGGAGACAACGCTAGTGGGAGAGGAACAAAGAGAAGGAGAAAACCGGAGTGGGTGACGGCCAGCGATAACGCGAAAGTCCATGACAGTGACAGTGACAGTATGAATGAGACAGTAGCAGTAAGAGAGAGCAAGAGGAAGGCACTAACAATAAAGGTAGACAGTATTAGTAAGGCAGAACGAAGGAGGTTGTGGCTGTGAGACACCCGCAGTTAGAGAGACACAAACAGACAATGACAATGAGATGGGCCGAATGAGTGAATGAGAATGGGTAAGTGGGAGTGGATGGATATGGGCGAATTACAGCGCTGAAATAGTGGGTGTGAGCGAGTTACAGAGAGGGGAGCTTGAGGGAGTCAATGGTGATTTGCACCTTAAAAGGAGCGCATATATAGTCACACGCCAAAATTTTAGTGAAAATTTTCAGAGATGCTCAGGAACGTAGAATGAGGCAACTGGTACCCCACTTTTCAGTCACAGTCTTTTGAACAGGAACATATTCGCCTATTTTCTGCTGCAGCAGGAACATTTTTTCGCTAGTTCTTTACTACTCCAAATGACCTAATGGCGTTGCTTGAAAAATTCATTACACCTGCTGATTATTCCCAGGAATACCTTTTATTAATTTACTCTCTTGTCAGTATTACAATCTGTCGTTGACTGTGATCATAGATTACGTTTGTATCAATGGTTTATGGGGTACTGAACCGTCCTAACAATTTAATTTGTGCAGGACCAGGACACGAGCGGGGCTCCTTGCCTTTTGTGAGTCCCGTTACGTGACAGGTTTAATGTGACACGAAGTTTGAAAATAATATACACTCTGCTGAAAGCTGAAAGACTCTCTGGGAATAGGTTTTGTGGTTCAAATGGTTCAAATGGCTCTAAGCATTATGGGACAACATCTCAGGTCATCAGTCCCCTAGATTTATACCTAACTTATACCTTATCCTAAGAACATCACACACATCCATGCCCAAGGCAGGATTCGAATCTGCCACCGTAGCAGCAGCGCGGTTTCGCACTGAAGCGTCTAGAACCGCTCGGTCACAATGGCTGGCAAGTTTTGTGACAAGACAACGATGTTGCATGCCCAGATAATCTCACAAGCTGCGACATGGTCGCGAATTGGACAGTGACCAAAACATAGAGTAAATTTCCATTACTTCAAGTCCATTTGGCGATGCCACTACGGCTCCTTTATATTAGGACATACTTTTAGAAAACAGATCTGAAAATGGTCATTATAGACCGGATCAGATAGTCTGATGACAAAAAATTTGTGATCGTAGACGTGACGTAAAGCAAATTTACTTAAATAATCTATCATATAATGTCTTATAAGCACACTGATAAAATCTTGCTGACCCCAGTGGCACCACATTAATGTAACAGCGCATAGTGACCTTAGTTCGTAGAGTGAGAGAGTCGACAAGTTCCTACAGGTGTTCCAACCCCACTGAAGTTTCTCAGAGGTGATTACATCCCGTAGATCCTCCAAATTGAGGGGCGGATGACTCCTGCATAGCAACTGCTGTTCCAAGCAGGCACCGACATGTTATATGTGATTAAAGTTAGTGATCTAGCGGCCCATTGAAGTGTGTTAGGGTGCTGAAGGATTTGCCACATGACAAACGTGTGCACACGGCTGTTGTCGCTCAGAAAACACCAAAAAGCATGCTCATCAGTAACCCTTAACTTTCCATGTCACTTTTTGTCAGACTCTGTCCCAGGTGCGGTTTGCCATACCGCTGTATTTAAACAGTCAGAAAAATTCAGAAACTTCAGTGAAACAGCTCAGTTTTTTATCTGAAAGGTTACATTAATACCACACAAAAAATATATTCAACTAGATCTTAAAATGACTTTACTAAAAAAACTCGTTTAAACAAAAAACAGCACAAAATGAACATAATATTACATGATAATGTTAATTCTATGAAAACTTAAGTACACTGAATCCTAATTTTACTTATGCTATATTTTTATTGTTTGTTATGTATGTTAACAATCAAAACATAAAAATATCCCATAAAACATTCAAAGAAAACACAATAACACTAGTATTTTCAGGTTTTTAGATTCCTTCTCAGAGGTTTTCTTTGCACTCGCTGGAAATGTTTGTGAAGAAATGAAGTTAGATAGGCTTCTTGCAACAATGACAAATACAAGGCGTCTCTCTTCTCTTTTGGGTCACAAGTGAAGCATGTCCTGTATTTTTCCAAGCCTTTAATCTTGGATCTGCTACACCCAAAACACGGCGAGTAGTTGCACGATGATTACTGGGTATGTGATTGTTGTTAACTCGCTCTTTATCTGTAGCACCGCCAACGGTTTGCAAGCTTATTGAAAAAATTAAAGTGGCTCACATAGTATCGTCATCGTATGAATTTTGAAGAACGAACACACTCAACCCACTATTGTCCAATGTGAGGAAAAATAATGCTGTTGACCATCGTTGAAAGAGGCCTCGACGATCAGCCATGTTTGTATCAAAACCTGTAGCCAAAAATTCAGTCTCTATAATTCTGTTTTCATCACTTTGATCATCTATTTCTTTCGAGGAATTCACAAGTGGTAAAATAAATTCATCTTCACTTTCGCAATGTTCTTATTTTGAATTATGTTCATTTTCAATTTCGTTGTCACTGTTTAATCTGATATCACTTCCTAAACTGTCGTAAAACCATTTTAAAAGAGTATCCTCAAAGTCAGCAGACAATGACCTGGCTACTGAGTTCATAACGCGAGCACCAAAGAAGTAATAACAGTATGGGTCCACGTCAAATTCAAGTGACTTCTGAAAAAGGAAACTACAGTAGGTGTCATGGAAGAACAAATTCATTAGCAACAGAGCAGAGTAACAATAAATGTCAGCGGTCTATGAGACCGCACCAAAGACCTTACGGAAATTTGGAAATTTGTGGTAAGGTCTTATGGGACCAAACTGCGGAGGTAAAAGGTCTCTAAGCTTACACGCTACTTAATGTAACTTAAACTGACTTATGCTTAAGGACAACACACACACATGACCGAAGGAGGACTCGAACCTCCGATGGGTGAAGCCAAGTGCGCCGTGACAAGGCGCCACAGACCTCTAGGCTACCTCGCGCGGCAGGACGTTAATGGTTAATGTGTGGAAGACAGGGCAGCACTTAGTCACCGAGAACTGTGAAACAAACATCTCTTTTCACATTCGCGGTAACCTCAAAGAATGGGCGCAAGGTATGCTAAGAAGAACACCTTCAAAACTTGAACCACCTCCGACTTGGACCTCACTCGTCATACACTGAGTGTTAAAGGCCTCACTGGACCATCGGTGCATTCGACTCCTCGTATAATTTGTAAAGGCGCAAAGTCGTGACCCTACAGACTACACTATACGCCTCTAATCAGCTACTGTCCAGTTTCCGTGTAATTTTGCCGTTTGAAGACCTATCGCTCTATATGCCACTCTGAGCAACAGACTTTTGAGAGTTATCAGTTACCAAAGCATTTAGTGCCTTTCGCAATTATCGCTGGGAAACTAGTTAAGACTGACCTGGCTTCACTGACAATAACCGTTTCTGTCGGGTTTGAAAACTTATTATCACTGAGAAGGCGTGACAATCGTTTCTTGTGACTGTCGATTATGATCTCATCACCACAACTATTATGACAACTGCTCTTACACCGTATTACAAGACTGCTAATGATACATCATTGCTTGCGGACATGTTAGACAGATAACGTTACTACACCAAGTAGACGGTCAACTATATACACGATGTTTTCTTGAGGACATCCGAACATGATAGCTCTTTCCTAATATGTTTCTCCGTGGATTAGTGTAGTTGCACGGATTACATACAACCGACTGCCATATGCACTTCACTAACTTCCATGAGTTATATCAGTGACTGTGGCTCAAATGAGCGCCAGCTACCACATCTAAACCATCTGGAGCGCTCCTTTATGCGGGTGATTAATTTATTGTCTGGTGATCTTATTTGCAACGTATTGTACCATACCGTGTTACCTCTACATCCGCATCTCCATACATACTCGGCAAGCCACCGTATGGTGCCTGGAGGAGAGGACCTTGTGCCACTACCAGTTACCACCTTTCCTGTTCCACTCGCAGCCAGAGCGAGGAAAATTCGTCTATCTATATGACTCCATAAGAGCTCTAATTTCTCGTATCTTATCTACATTGTCCTTACGCGTAAAGTATGTTGATGACTGTGCCCTCGTTCAGCAGTCAGCTTCAAATGACGGTTTTCTAAATTTTTTCGGTACTGTTCCTCGAAAAGAACGTCGTCTTCCTTCCAGGGGTTATCATTGGAGTTCCCGAATCATAACTGTAAGACTCGTGTGTTGTTGGAAGCTACCGGTAACAAAATGTAGCAGCTCGCCTTTGAACTCCTTCGACGTATTCTTTCATTCCGACCAGTACTCAAGAATAGGTTGCACTAACGTCCTGTACGTGATCTCCTTTACAATTCAAACACATTTTCCTAAAATTTTCCTAATAATTGGAAGTCGACCATTCGCTTTCCTACCACAATCCTCACCTGCCCGTTCCATTTCATATTGCTTTGCAACGTTACGCCCAGATATTTAAAGGACTTGACTGTGTCAAGTAGGGCACTACTAATGCTCTATCCTATCATTATGGGTTTCTTTTTCCTACTCATCCTCATTAAGTTACATTTTTCTACATTTAGAGACAGCTGCCCTTCATTAGACCAACTAGAAACTTTTTCTGAGTCTTCTTGTATCATCCTTCAGTCACTCATCTTCAGCACCTTCCTGCACACCACAGCATCATCAGCAAATAACAGCAGACCCTGTTCTCCAGATCGTTTTTGTGTATGGAGAACAATAGCAGCCCTAGCACACTTCAATGGGGCACTCCTGACGAGACCCTTGTCTCTGAAACACTGTACAGACGGAGACATTTCTTGCTCCATGACTGGCGCAGCTTAGTGTGAACGGTTACCTTGCGTGCTATTTAGTGGCTTGCCACCGCATTTCTAGTAAATGGTACGCAACCAAACGAAGCTACATTCCGCGCCTTATGGCTGCAATTTGAGTGCATACGTCTGTTTGTTTTGCTATCCATGGTGCACTGTGTGACAATGGAGTGGTCTAAGGAAGCTATCGAAGTTCGTATTGAGGCATACAGAGACGAACATGTCTTTATGACGCAAAATCACCAACATATCATAACACACGACGAAATACTCACTCAACAAAACAGCTGATTCATTGAAGGAGGTTAGGTTTTCTTATCATGCTGAAATCATAGCGAAAATGAAAAGTTTTCTCACGAAGTTTTGGTCAGAACTTCATAAAATAATAGCTTCGACGAAGAGTGGTATGAGATCTGCTTACGTGTAAGATTCAAGGCTGTGGTATTTTAAGGAACTTACGTTTTTGCGAGACTACGTTCAGGTGAGGAAAGGAACTTACAACGCAGAATTCGCACAAGAAAGCATGGACTACACTAAAAACAGTAACGGCACAGTAAGTAATTTTATACACTTCAGTTTTTTCTGCAGTTAGTACCGTAAATGAAAAACACTAACCTGATAACTAGTTTGCCTTGGCGAACTTTTCAAGATACATTACACTCACAAATATGCAATTTATATCAATAGCTCAGTTGTCCAATGCGTTAAGTTTTCAATTCAAAGATTGTGGGTTTGAACCCACTAGTGTCCATATTTTTTTTTCATTTGTAACTGAAATTCGTTGTGAAGCTATGTTCGTACTCCATGATCTTGCACAGTGTCTCGTACTACCCATAAATATCCAATCAAAAAAGTATAAAGCACACACTGCAAGCTGTGTACAATTGTTATCATTTTTCAGGATGGCTGTCTTGTCAGTGAGATTCCGGAGTCTCCCACTGATGTTAATGAGGATTTCTTAATCAGAGGAATGTGAAGTTGCACAAGATGGCCAGCCATTTCAAGCAGCATCATCATCTTCATCAACATCATCATCATCATCATCGTCACACAGCTGTCCACATGGACAAAAAGGTAGAGTGCTTGCAATGAAGAAGAAAATGCAACTTTGAAAAGAGTGGACAATATACTGACCAGCATAAAAAAACCAAAAACTGCTCTACAGCATATAAAAAGCAAAGCTCTGGCGATGAAAGCTATATTTAACATGCTTGAAGAGATGGGCAGAAATGAGTAACAAGACTGTTTATCTATTTGTTTTTAGTAACAAGGTTTTTTATTTCTTTATTTTGAGTAACAAGATTGTTTATTTGTTTATTTTCATTAACATGTCATTGCTTTGTATCTATAAAATACAAATGGAATGCAGTGCTTTACCTTGAATGTGGATTGTGATAACACAAAATTCAAATCACAAAATTTATTACTAATACCGACTAAGTTGCTTTATGAATATGATCTCCTGCATACCATATTAACTTTTCATTCATAATTTACATAACTTATTTTCAGAATTTGGCACTGTATCAGTACTGAAATTTTTTTACAGATTCCCACTGCCACTGTACGTACCCAGTACTGTTGAAATATTCCTGTAGTGTGTCCCTCACTTTCCTAGCTTCTTTAACTGACTTGTATTGACGTAATCTTCCTGTGCCCCCCCCTCCCTAGATTATTTTGTTGCCATTCTCTTGCAATGATAACGCAATGATTTGTGTCTTCTTTCTTTTATCAGTCGCCCAACATAACTCTTTCCATGTGTGTCCAGTAAAAACTCATGTAGCACACAAGCAGACATTGTGGTTTTATCCATAATTTCAATAGGTAGCGCCATTTTCTTAAGGAGAATTCTGAAGCTGTTGCTCAGTATTCCAAAAGCTTTTTCAGAAGTTCTTCTTGCCCTGCTCAAACGGTAAAATTAAATATTTTCTCTTGCTGGGTGAGATTTCCCTTATATGGCTTCATTATATGCTCTGATAAGGGAAAAGCATCATCAGCTACGACTATAAAAAGCACTTCTGTTTGATATCCTGAAAATATCTCTGGTGCAGGAATCTTCATTAAATTTTCAGTACCAGTAAGAAATCCACAGAGTGGACTGTTCTGAAACATTCCTCCATCACTGATCCTCCCATTCCAGCCTACATCCACACATGTAAATTTATACTCTTCATGAACACGTGCCAGTAACACAATGCTGTTACCTTCTTTGTAGTTGTGGTAATATGACCCAGTGGTCTAGGTGTAGCGTCTTTGATTCATAATCAAAACGTCTTCGGTCCCGGGTTTGATCCCCGCCAATGAGTAAATTTTGATAAATAATCAGCATTGGCGGCCGAAGACTTCCGGCATAAGAAGTCAGCCTCATTCTGCCAACGGCCTTGTCAAAGAGGGCGGAGGAGCGGATAGAGGTTCAGGGCACTCTCTTGTCCTAGGGGTGGGAAATTGCCCCTAAAGGCGGAAGAATCAGCAATGATCAACGACATGAGGATGCAGAAGGCAATGGAAACCACTGCATTAAAGACACGAAACGTGTATCCACAGGACATGTGGCCTGTAATTGAAGAAGTGTCATGATGATCTCTCCATTGGCAAAAGATTCCGGAATAGTCTCCCGTTCGGATCTCCGGGAGGGGACTGCCAAGGGGGAGGTTACCATGAGAAAAAGATTGAATAATCAACGAAAGGATAACGTTCTACGAGCCGGGGCGTGGAATGTCAGAAGCTTGAACGTGGTAGGGAAACTAGAAAATCTGAAAAGGGAAATGCAAAGGCTCAATCTAGATATAGTAGGGGTCAGTGAAGTGAAGTGGAAGGAAGACAAGGATTTCTGGTCAGATGAGTATCGGGTAATATCAACAGCAGCAGAAAATGGTATAAGAGGTGTAGGATTCGTTATGAATAGGAAGGTAGGGCAGAGGGTGTGTTACTGTGAACAGTTCAGTGACCGGGTTGTTCTAATCAGAATCGACAGCAGACCAACACCGACAACGATAGTTTAGGTATACATGCCAACGTCGGAAGCTGAAGATGAACCGATAGAGAAAGTGTATGAGGATATTGAAAGGGTAATGCAGTATGTAAAGGAGGACGAAAATCTAATAGTCATGGGCGACTGGAATGCAGTTGTAGGGGAAGGAGTAGAAGAAAAGGTTACAGGAGAATATGGGCTTGGGACGAGGAATGAAAGAGGAGAAAGACTAATTGAGTTCTGTAACAAGTTTCAACTAGTAATAGCGAATACCCTGTTCAAGAATCACAAGAGGAGGAGGTATACTTGGAAAAGGCCGGGAGATACGGGAAGATTTCAATTAGATTACATCATGGTCAGACAGAGATTCCGAAATCAGATACTGGATTGTAAGGCGTACCCAGGAGCAGATATAGACTCAGATCACAATATAGTAGTGATGAAGAGTTGGCTGGAGTTCAAGACATTAGTCAGGAAGAATCAATACGCAAAGAAGTGGGATACGGAAGTACTAAGGAATGACGAGATACGTTTGAAGTTCTCTAACGCTATAGATACAGCAATAAGGAACAGCGCAGTAGGCAGTACAGTTGAAGAGGAATGGACATCTCTAAAAAGGGCCATCACAGAAGTTGGGAAGGAAAACATAGGTACAAAGAAGTTAGCTGCGAAGAAACCATGGGTAACAGAAGAAATACTTCAGTTGATTGATGAAAGGAGGAAGTACAAACATGTTCCGGGAAAATCAAGAATACAGAAATACAAGTCGCTGAGGAATGAAATAAATAGGAAGTGCAGGAAGCTAAGACGAAATAGCTGCAGGAAAAATGTGAAGACATCGAAAAAGATATGATTGTCGGAAGGACAGACTCAGCATACAGGAAAGTCAAAACAACCTTTGGTGACATTAAAAGTAACGGTGGTAACATTAAGAGTGCAACGGGAATTCCACTGTTAAATGCAGAGGAGAGAGCAGATAGGTGGAAAGAATACACTGAAAGCCTCTATGAGGGTGAAGATATGTCTGATGTGATAGAAGAAGAAACAGGAGTCGATTTAGAAGAGATAGGGGATCCAGTATTAGAATCGGAATTTAAAAGAGCTTTGGAGGACTTACGGTCAAATAAGGCAGAAGGGATAGATAACATTCCATCAGAATTTCTAAAATCATTGGGGGAAGTGGCAACAAAACGACTATTCACGTTGGTGTGTAGAATATATGAGTCTGGCGACATACCATCTGATTTTCGGAAAAGCATCATCCACACAATTCCGAAGACGGCAACAGCTGACAAGTGCGAGAATTATCGCACAATCAGCTTAACAGCTCATGCATCGAAGCTGCTTACAAGAATACTATACAGAAGAATGGAAAAGAAAATTGAGAATGCGCTAGGTGACGATCAGTTTGGCTTTAGGAAAAGTAAAGGGACGAGAGAGGCAATTCCGACGCTACGGCTAATAATGGAAGCAAGGCTAAAGAAAAATCAAAACACTTTCATAGGATTTGTCGACCTGGAAAAAGCGCTCGACAATATAAAATGGTGCAAGCTGTTCGATATTCTGAAAAAAGTAGGGGTAAGCTATAAGGAGAGACGGGTCATATACAATATGTACAACAATCAAGAGGGAATAATAAGAGTGGACGATCAAAAACGAAGTGCTCGTATTAAGAAGGGTGTAAGACAAGGCTGTAGCCTTTCGCCCCTACTCTTCAATCTGTACATCGAGGAAGCAATGATGGAAATAAAAGAAAGGTTCAGTAGTGGAATTAAAATACAATGTGAAAGGATATCCATGATACGATTCGCTGATGACATTGCTATCCTGAGTGAAAGTGAAGAAGAATTAAATGACCTGCTGAACGGAATGAACAGTCTAATGAGTACACAGTATGGTTTGAGAGTAAATCGGAGAAAGACGAAGGTAATGAGAAGTAGTAGAAATGAGAACAGCGAGAAACTTAACATCAGGATTGATGGTCACGAAGTCAGTGAAGTTAAGGAATTCTGCTACCTAGGCAGTAAAATAACCAATGACGGACGTAGCAAGGAGGACATCAAAAGCAGACTCGCTATGGCAAAAAAGGCGTTTCTGGCCAAGAGAAGTCTACTAATATCAAATACCGGCCTTAATTTGAGGAAGAAATTTCTGAGGATGTATGTCTGGAGTACAGCATTGTATGGTAGTGAAACATGGACTGTGGGAAAACCGGAACAGAGGAGAATCGAAGCGTTTGAGATGTGGTGCTATAGACGAATGTTGAAAATTAGGTGGACTGATAAGGTAGGGAATGATGAGGTTCTACGCAGAATCGGAGAGGAAAGGAATATGTGGAAAACACTGATAAGGAGAAGGGACAGGATGATAGGACATCTGCTAAGACATGAGGGAATGACTTCCATGGTACTAGAGGGAGCTGTAGAGGGCAAAAACTGTAGAGGAAGACAGAGATTGGAATACGTCAAGCAAATAATTGAGGACGTAGGTTGCAAGTGCTACTCTGAGATGAAGAGGTTAGCACAGGAGAGGAATTCGTGGCGGGCCGCATCAAACCAGTCAGTAGACTGATGACCAAAAAAAAAAAAAAAAAAGAAAAAAAAAGACCCCATACATCTTGGTGGTCGAAATTCCACATTATCCCGTCTAAAGCACAAAGACAATTTTGAAAGTTCCGCATATCTTGGAACTGTTTTGATACACGTTTTCATTCATTTTCTGTCGATGGCATCTGAAAGACAGAAAATGTGATGTGAGTATGTCAATGTGACTTTCATACCCATGAACTGAAAAATAACTATGATCTTACGGAATGGAACCACTATGTATGAGACACATTTTCCCCTAACAATTGAAAATGATGAATTATGAAGTACACTGATTTTGTCTGAAAATTCCGCAAGTAGGGGAGAAAGAGTTTTGGCCTATAAATTGTTAAGTTCAATTCTTAACATAAAATTTTACAATGTTTGGATACATTATGAATATAATGGCCACGCCTGGACACAGCTGGACATAGCTGAGGGTTGGGTCAGAGATACATCCTTCCCCCAGAATATTTTCTGGAAATTGTTAAGAATGCCTCTCTAAAGAATTTGTTGCTGTTTCTAATGAATTTAGCACAATAAAGGGAATGCTAGGTGTTTGCTAACTAACGAAGCGTAACAAATAAAACTGCATTAAAAAGTTGTGGCAGAGGCACACAAAATACAATACAACCCCGAATTACGTTTCTTGTTGAGAGTAACACATGTAAACAAAAATCATTCCTTTACTGAACTTAATAAGCTTATTGAAATGTGTTATTGCATTCAGTTATTTCGGTCATGTTTTCACGAAATTTAATAAAATCAACGT
Source organism: Schistocerca piceifrons (assembly GCF_021461385.2). NCBI lineage: Eukaryota > Metazoa > Arthropoda > Insecta > Orthoptera > Acrididae > Schistocerca > Schistocerca piceifrons. The sequence goes on along the minus strand of NC_060144.1, from coordinate 149,993,560 downwards.
AACTTCATGTATGAATCCTTCAAATACTGGCAAATTGCATCACAAGTTTAAGGAATAATTGAGGATATCTTGCTTACAGTTATTGTGAATGAAAACATTAGGTTTCTATAGCTTTCACCAGTAGCTAGAAATCTCAGTGTTAGAACTAACCCAAAGAAAATTATGGAATTAGTTACAGCTTACAAGTATGCACTATACATAAAGCAGCCTAATAGTACTAAGCTTATATAAGGGTACCTACTCACCTTCTTGAAGCTGAGATAGATTCTCGGAAAACTGCGTTTTGCTTCGTTAGTCTTGGACCTACTAAAGGAAGCAATGTCAAGAATTTCGTCTCGCCCATTCTCAGAAAATTTTTGTACTATTTCGTGTTCTCCAATCTCAGTTAATCGTGTAATAGACTGTGCAATTCCCGACCGCCATCGTCACGTCTTAAAATCGAAGTTCTACTCCACGATCTTCTATTATGCCAAAGTAGATTTTTTCGTCGACGTCGCCAAGATGTTACTGCACTAGTGACTGCATAAGCACCAGCTGCCACTCTCAGTGCGTCATCAGTCATTTTCTAAAATAATGTTGTGCCATCTGCAGTCAGTACGTGCGCAAACGCAGCTACCAGATGGCATGCCAGCTCTTGAAACAGGAAATTATACCATCTTATTGAACCATTAGTGGCGCAAGATGTGTCCTCGTGTGTACAGGGCTTGATGAACACTCGCTGTCGAGGAAAACATACTGGGTTCTGTTACTTATGAAACCTTGAGACACTCACACATTTCGGAAGATATTCCGTATTGCCGTACCTTCCTTAACAGTAGGCAGTGGGGTACCGTACCAAACGCTTTTCGGAAATCTAAGAATATGGAATCTGCCTGTTGCCCTTCATCCAGTTTGCATTTGTACTATAAAAGAAAAGGGCAAGCTGAGTTTCATAACAAGCGATGATTTCTAAAACCGTGCTAGACACAACCTTTTCGATCTGAAGAATATTTGTTATATTCTAACTGAGAATATGTTCTAGAATTCTGCAGCAAACTGATGTTAACGATATTTGTAATTTTGCGGGTCCGTTCTTTTGTAATATGCAGAAGTCACGTGAGCTTTTTTCCAGTCACTTTGGACTTTGTGCTGGGCGAGAGATTAATGATAAACGCAGGCTAGGTAAAGGGGCAATGCCGCACAGTACTCTTTGTAAAACCGAATTGGGATTCCGTCCGGACCTCGTGATTCATTTGGTTTCAAATCTTTCAGTTGTTTCTCTACGCCAAGGGTAGTTATTACGTGTCGTCCACACGGGAGTCTGAGCGATGCTCAAATGACGATATGTTTTCACGATTCTGCAGTGTGAACGATTTCTTGAGGGAGAAATTTGAAACTTCGGTTTTCGTTTTGCTGTCTTCAACCGCCACACCAGATCGGTGAACAGCGCACTGGATAGAAGACAAACACGCTTATCGATTTTACGTAGGACCAGAAGTTTGTCGGGTTCTCTGCCAGATGTTTTTCTAAGGCACGAAGTTGATAGTTGTGTGCTTCGCTCTATATCATTTCACAAACGCAGGAATCTCTAACCTTTGCTTGTCGTCATTTGTCCGTTCTCTTTTCAATCTCAGTCTACAACTCGTGTTCTAGTGGCTAGCGTTGCTGCCTCTGAATCATGTGGTCCTGGGTTCGATTTCCGGAGAGGGTTGGAATTTTATCTGCCCGTGGACTGGGTGTTTGTTGTTGTCCACATCAGTCCATCATTATTCAAGAATGTGGCTGGACTGGACTGTGTACAGATTGGTAATTTGTACTGGCGCTGATTACGGCGCAGTTGAGCGCAACGACAAACCAACCATCACCATCTTTTGAATCCCGAGTGCAACAGCCTCTGCTTCTTCATCCTTTTCCGAATTTCGTTATAAAACCATGGTGCGTCGTTTCCATCCTTAATCCACTTAGTAAGCATGTAGCTCTTCAGACCACGGTTTGCGATCTGCTTAAACTTTCCACATAATTCCTCTGGTTTCATCTTACTGGAACTAAGTGACGTCAGTTCACCGTCTAAGGTGCTGACAACCGATTATTTGCAGAAACATTCCTAGCTTTCGCGAATGATGCTGTGATGACTAATCCTTGCCTCTATGCTGACATCATCTACTGAAATCCGCTCTATATTGTGTTATTTAAATCACCGTCTTCATTAATGTTGCGTCTCTAACCATAGACTATGTGATCATGCCAATTTCTAAATTCATTGAAAGAGTCTGGTACATTCTGACAGCTTTCTGGGGGTCACACGACTTGTGCAGAGCAAATAGTGCTGGAAGAGGATTAGTGGGACCCACATCCCTAGCAACAGAGCCGGCGCACGCCGAGTTTAACCTCGCACGCGTGTGCGACCCGCGGCGTGCGCCGTGTAGCTGGCCGGATCTTGGGGTTGGCCCTGCAGGGCTAAGCCCTTATCTGTTGCGCGGCAGCTGTTTGCTCTGCGGAACGAGGCGCAGAGGTGGCGGTGAGGTGTGCGTGACGCCCAGCTGTTGCTCTGAGCTCTGCTTAGGGACAACTCCAAGTTATTTAAAATTATTCCAGTCCATAGTGACACGGTGCAGGGTGCTACAGGAACCAGTTTCGAATTATTTCAGAATAAAAACAGTCTTGATCGCGAAATTATTTAATATCCATGGCGCGTTTAACGTTTTGGGGTATCATCAGATTGTCTATAAAAACAAGAAACTGGCAACAAATAGAGGAAGAGGCATGGTGTATCTTGCAGAACTACGCAGGTAAAATGAACTGAAAGTAATAGATACTTACGTAAAAGTAGCTGGATATGTAACCCATCCGTCATACGGCCATATAAAATGAAAAATTGACGCAATTATAACTGGTTATGTAATCCATTCGCCAGAAAAACATAAAATGCAAGGTGGATGTAGTTAAAAGAAAACCGACAGTGTATCATCAATAAAGTACAGAAAGGTGGTGGAAAAATTTCAACGACTTTCGCATATTACCTTGAGCACATCAGCTGATTTCGCCACAGCAGTACAAAATGGGGCCAGGCTTGTCAAGTGAACGCGGTAAGAGCTGCATGCTGCGTAGTGTCATTTTCCGTGCACATAGATATGGTTTCTTGTTTTTATAGACAATCTGATGATGTCCCAAAAGGGTGAACCACGTCATTAATGTTAAACAATCTCGCAAAAAAGGCTGTTTTTATTCTGACACAAAATTATGTTTAAGTCTGAATTTTACGTGCGCATTCGATGGAGCGCTTCCAAGTTAGTGTAACTAGATATTTATTTTATCGATAAGTGTTAACAGGGGACAGTGAAAAACGAAGAATAAACAGTAATCGAACAGCGACTCAGTAGCGCTACATGTTTGGCGGTAGCAGTCAGCGCGGGCCAGGGCAATACTGGCTATTCTTCGAGTTTTTCTGTCCCTGTTAATACATATCGATAAAACAAATATCGAAGTAGATCAAACTGGGACCGATCTATCGAATGGGCACGTACAAATCTGCTTTGAAAATCGGTCTGGTTGTAACGGGTAACTGGCAGACACTTTCCTTTGACAGTGGTCGTCGAAGGAATGAAGTGGTTCAAATGGCTCTGAGCACTATGCGACTTAACTTCTGAGGTCATCAGTCGCCTAGAACTTAGAACTAATTAAACCTAACTAACCTAAGGACATCCCACACATCCATGCCCGAGGCAGGATTCGAACATGCGACCGTAGCGGTCGCTCGGCTCCAGACTGTAGCGCCTAGAACCACACGGCCACTCCGACCGGCTAAGGAATGAAGTAATCAGCACTATTTGTTTGGGCTGACTCTAGCTACACAATGCAAAAACTAAACTGCAGGTATCTGCGAAACACCACAGAAAATGTGCCTGATGACGCCAAGCTGAGACACCTTGGACATATAAGTAAGGAGATCTACAACAGAATGTATGTCACAGACTGGAATACTGGGAATTAGTATACAACAACAACAACACAAATATCAACTGTCCTAAGCAGCAGTTGCCTTAGAAACAATCATTCAAATACTACGGCTCATTACTCACACTAAAATATATCTAGACTTCAGACGGTAGATCGCTAACAGAAACACGGCATGTTACTACACACCTCACAACTAGCCAAATCTGCAGTTAATACAGAACAGCAATTATTCTGTTATCACTTCCCATATACTGATTTCAATAAATTAGAATTTAGAGCTCTAACTGAAACACGATGCATCAAATACACAATAAATAGCAGCTGTCCCAAATCTGCAGTTTATACTGAACAGAAATATTCAAATGTCACGGTTTATACATTGGCCTTACTAAAATATTGTAAGTAGGCTGTTTGTTTTCTTACTGGCAACGTTACGTAGCGCACTGTATGAAAATCACTGGCTGTGCTGTGTGCAGTCTGTGGCTAGTTTGCATTGTTGTCTGCCATTGTAGTGTTGGGCAGCGGCAGCTGGATGTGAACAGCGCGTAGCGTTGCGCAGTTGGAGGTGAGCCGCCAGCAGTGGTGGATGTGGAGAGAGAAATGGCGGAATTTTGATATTTGTAAGAATGGATGTTATGAACTCCTATATATATTATGACTTTTGATGATATTAAGGTAAATACATTGTTTGTTCTCTATTAATATCTTTCATTTGCTAACTATCCCGATCAGTAGTTAGTGCCTTCCGTAGTTTGAATCTTTTATTTAGCTGGCAGTAGTGGCGCTCGCTTTATTGCAGTAGCTCGAGTAACCAAGCTTTTTGTGAGGTAAGTGATTTGTGAAACGTATAGGTTAATGTTAGTCAGGGCCATTCTTTTGTAGGGATTTTTGAAAGTCAGATTGCGTTGCGCTAAAAATATTGTATGTCAGTTTATGCACAGTCATGTATAAATTGTACAAAGGGGACGTTTCATATGTCGAATCCTGGTCCAAGTCGGATCGGGGACTATGGAGGTAAGTAGCTGGAAGTTGTAGCTATGTGTTGCAAAAATAAAACAGTTTAGATTTTCACCGTGGTTTCCATTTAGCGACCGATCGGAACTTACTTTCTGGACAACCCACGTGTTAACATTCATCAACGTCTTCTCATACTTTAGTTATGCAGCTTTTATTTCAGAAAGTCGTGTACGGTTGCAGTCTCTGTAAACACTAGTTGTGCTCTGATTATCGCGATATTAATACGCACTGTGGAAATGACTGACACTGTTTCCTGCTCCGTAGCGATACACGCACGTGGAACGCCGTTAAAAATGGCAAGAAACAAGTTTTTATAATTTTCTTCTCAATTTTACGGAGAAACTTGACTTAGAAGTTTTCCAAGGAACTTTATTTAGTAAACTGACGGCATTTTTTTGTAAACCGGATGCGTCGTTTAATCCGTACCGTTGGAAAATGGTGGTTAAGTATTCTATGGATCGCTTCTGTCTTTTTTCATTCAATTCGTATACCTACATTATATAAAATTCATCTAAATTTTGTCGGAAACGTCCCTGCCATCATTTCGTTCGTCATGCGTGACAAAGTGAAGTGAGATTTGTAGGAGGGGTGGGACCATGGGGTGTTTCTTCCAACAGTTTCGTGTGTCCTTGCGGCAATTTTAAACAGACCGGTAACGTGTAGTCAATGAATTGTCACATTTCCCGTACATCGCCAACCTGTGCTCCACGACATTGATGGCAACTACTGGAATGATGCTGTCATTTTTGCTACTGAGTGCTACCAGTGGATCCTTGTATCTGATAACAATCTGATAACAGCCGGCAATTTGTGTCGTTAGAGTTTCACGACTTTTTCATTCGCAAAGGCACCCAGCATCTGATACCACCGTGCTCCACACAATGTCTATCTCAAAGCTGGAGCACTTCGTGCATACGTTGAAGAGCCAAACGATGAATTCCGTGCTGCCTCAACGTGAGACAATGCACTGTCTTATTTTCTTTCAATGTTTCATGGGTGCCACCTGTGGGCTCTGTTGGATTTGCTGCACCTGGAGTTGCCTGAGGCACACTTCCCTAGCCCTCTGTGTTCTACTCAAACCGCTGCTGTTTGTGCCTGGTCTTTCAGCCAGCACCAATTGTGGCTGCCGAGTGTAGAAGTGATCCACAAAAGTCGGAGTTGTTTGTGATGGGTGCTGTTAAGGAGCAGCTCATCCGAATGCAGCCAAGGCCATGGCCTTTCGGATCTTTTATGCTGCAGTCTTCAAGTCAGCTGGGTTATGGGCTCAGTCATGCCACCGTTCCGGTAAGAGGTTTCCAATTGCAGCAGTTTAGTTATCTATTGGTGGCCACACCACACCTTCGACCACTCTACCTACGACCACAGTTTGGGCGACAGTGGGGCTTGCTCCTACGCCAACCATTGGCGAGCCCATGGAATTTGAACTATTGCCTGTTCTTCCGTGCTCGCCAGTAACAGAGTCCCCACCATTGCCAGTGGATCAAGTGTTATCCCACGCCACCAGTTCTTCAACCCTTCCAGCGGATTAAGCTGGGATGGTGTTGTCCCCTTCGGTTGTCGATCCTCTCCAGCTTTGCGATGGAGGTCCATTACAAATAAGGTCATTTCTGACCCTATTTAAGCTTTTCATGGAGAAAGGATGTAGTATTCCAGACTGTGGACATCGAGATGGATGCATAGGAGCTGGCGTGGTTACAGCAGTGCAATAGTACGGAACACTGTCATGGAGAGAGCCTGTGCGGCACGCCATGGGCATTGACCCTGACTCAGGTGTTCACCTGTTGGCGGCAAAGGGTCTTGTCTGGCAGTTCTAACGCTGATTACAACGCACTTGGCCAGATTCACTGTTCTGTCTCCATGTGCTCAGCTGTCAGTCATTCATGCTTGTCTCACGTTGTGTTTTCCTCCGTGCTCGACCTCTGCACAGTGTTCGGACGCTCTGCTCCCCATTAAACTGACTCAAAACAGGGAACACAAAATGAAGATGGGCAATAGTAGGAATAGCCAAGTGTCACTTTACGAACCGGGAGCTGAATCGCAAAACAGGGAATGAAACTACATCCACCTTGCATTTTATGTTTTTCTGGCGAATGGATTACATAACCAGTTATAATTGCGTCAAGTTTCATTCCCTTGTGTTCTCTTTACTTTTAACACCATCAGTTATTTTTTGGCCTAACAGCAAAATTCGTTTACTGTTTTTAATATCTCATTTCCTAGACGGTTCACTCAAGTCAGACTAGCGTAACTGATCCGGTATTATTATCTAGGAAGTGTGTGCTCGAGAACTGGAGGTTGGACATTTAAAAGTTAAGCCCAAACTTAGAGGGCATTAAATACGTAAACTGTCACTTTCAACTTCAGAAATTCACAGATAACTGAATCTCTCGCTGCAGGCAATGAGCTGTATGTGGAAATAACCCACATGTCGTTCTCGCTTTGTTGTGAGACTCATACCCATGCCGTAGTCGCGTATAGCATGATATGCTACGGAGCTTGCGAGACACCAAAATATTGTGCTTTTCGGATATTAACGCTTTGTTTCATAGCGGTCGTGCAGTTTTCGCTTCGGGGGGAGGACTTTTTATTGATTTCAAAGGATTTGTATTCCTGAACCAGGCCTTTTTCGATATTTTCCGAACGAATCGTCAAAATAAATAAAACGTAGAGAATACATGTAAGGAAGATAGTACAAATACAAAACAAGATGCTATTGGGTAAACGTTTTAAGGCGTTTCCTGTGTTTCGCTAAACACGTGCTTGAAATGAAAATTGTTGTTTTAATAATAACGAATACGTGGGACGTTTCTCAAAAGTGTTGAACAACACACTATGTAAACCAGATATCAATATTTTAATTACCTGCACTGAAGCGATAATCATATACACTCCTGGAAATTGAAAAAAGAACACCGTGAATTCATTGTCCCAGGAAGGGGAAACTTTATTGACACATTCCTGGGGTCAGATACATCACATGATCACACTGACAGAACCACAGGCACATAGACACAGGCAACAGAGCATGCACAATGTCGGCACTAGTACAGTGTATATCCACCTTTCGCAGCAATGCAGGCTGCTATTCTCCCATGGAGACGATCGTAGAGATGCTGGATGTAGTCCTGTGGAACGGCTTGCCATGCCATTTCCACCTGGCGCCTCAGTTGGACCAGCGTTCGTGCTGGACGTGCAGACCGCGTGAGACGACGCTTCATCCAGTCCCAAACATGCTCAATGGGGGACAGATCCGGAGATCTTGCTGGCCAGGGTAGTTGACTTACACCTTCTAGAGCACGTTGGGTGGCACGGGATACATGCGGACGTGCATTGTCCTGTTGGAACAGCAAGTTCCCTTGCCGGTCTATGAATGGTAGAACGATGGGTTCGATGACGGTTTGGATGTACCGTGCACTATTCAGTGTCCCCTCGACGATCACCAGTGGTGTACGGCCAGTGTAGGAGTTCGCTCCCCACACCATGATGCCGAATGTTGGCCCTGTGTGCCTCGGTCGTATGCAGTCCTGATTGTGGCGCTCACCAGCACGGCGCCAAACACGCATACGACCATCATTGGCACCAAGGCAGAAGCGACTCTCATCGCTGAAGACGACACGTCTCCATTCGTCCCTCCATTCACGCCTGTCGCGACACCACTGGAGGCGGGCTGCACGATGTTGGGGCGTGAGCGGAAGACGGCCTAATGGTGTGCGGGACCGTAGCCCAGCTTCATGGAGACGGTTGCGAATGGTCCTCGCCGATACCCCAGGAGCAACAGTGTCCCTAATTTGCTGGGAAGTGGCAGTGCGGTCCCCTACGGCACTGCGTAGGATCCTACGGTCTTGGCGTGCATCCGTGCGTCGCTGCGGTCCGTTCCCAGGTCGACGGGCACGTGCACCTTCCGCCGACCACTGGCGACAACATCGATGTACTGTGGAGACCTCACGCCCCACGTGTTGAGCAATTCTGCGGTACGTCCACCCGGCCTCCCGCATGCCCACTATACGCCCTCGCTCAAAGTCCGTCAACTGCACATACGGTTCACGTCCACGCTGTCGCGGCATGCTACCAGTGTTAAAGACTGCGATGGAGCTCCGTATGCCACGGCAAACTGGCTGACACTGACGGCGGCGGTGCACAAATGCTGCGCAGCTAGCGCCATTCGACGGCCAACACCGCGGTTCCTGGTGTGTCCGCTGTGCCGTGCGTGTGATCATTGCTTGTACAGCCCTCTCGCAGTGTCCGGAGCAAGTATGGTGGGTCTGACACACCGGTGTCAATGTGTTCTTTTTTCCATTTCCAGGAGTGTAGAAACGAAATAACCCACGTAAATTCTTTCTCCGAGCAGAGAGGAGCGTAGACATAAGGATGAAAGAAAAAAAGGAAAGAAACAGAAGAGCAAGCAGCATAATTAGAAGCCGTTTGCCTGATCAGCACACAATCTTCTGCACGTATCCATATTTCAGTTACCCACACTTGCGCGACATTCTAATACACACAAGAGAAATAACTTCCGTAAATTCTTTCTCCAGACACAAAGGAGTCTAGACGCAAGAAACAGAGGGGCAAAAAAGAAGAGTAAGCAGTTTCCATCTTCTGCTTAATTAGAAGTTGTTTACTTTTCTGGCTTCTCTCGCAAAACAACGACCTCTTTTCCCCGCTGCTCTGATTGCTTTGCTGTTTGTAATGCGAAGAAACTTTAGCGATCCCTCCCTTTCCTCTAAACAACAGCGATCTCTTCGTTCATCTCCCCCATACTTTCCTCGCACCCTCGGCGACCAGTCTAAGCTCTTATCTTTCCCCCGGGCTTCATGCATTATAATACGGGATGTGAATAGCGGCACATGTTGTGTAGGATACTATCGGGCATCTGTGGGAACGCAATATTATTAATCTGTATAACGTGGTACATTGTGTGGCGAGTTTTACGTAGTATAACAAGAACATTTTCCCATTTTCTATCCTATTGTGTGATGCTACGCAGAATGAATGTTCGTCTCTACCACTCAGTAAAAGCTCTGATTTCTCTAATTTTGCGAACGACCTCGTCGTGGTTGGGTTGTTAACTACTAACGTTCCTTCAGTTTAATTTACTATCGTGATTATTAGGCGAGATGAATGTTGGAGAACATGATATGTTTCGTTATGACGCTCCGTCTTAGTTACCAGCTTACATTCCTAATTCCTACGGCCTGACTCATTCACGATATTTCATTCAAAAATAAATTATTATTTTGCAATGTTCTGTCTTTGTAAAGTGAATGGGTTAAAAATGTATCGCATATTTAATCTTATTTTCATTAAACCACTCCTAATCGTTTCTTGTTATTATGGAACATAATTATACAGTTATTTGATGTCTTCCGTATTGTAACTGCAAGGGTATAAACTGTACTACTATTAACCTACGTTCACACTGCACTAAAGCCGCGAATTCTACATTCATGTTGACATATTACCATGTGTACTTCATGCATGACGCTCATTGGTTCAAATGGCTCTGAGCACTATGGGGCTTAACATCTATGGTCATCAGTCCCCTAGAACTTAGAACTACTTAAACCTAACTAACATAAGGACATCACACAACACCCAGTCATCACGAGGCAGAGAAAACCCCTGACCCCGCCGGGAATTGAACCCGGAAACCCGGGCGTGGGAAGCGAGAACGGTACCACACGACCACGAGCTGCGGACATGACGCTCATTGCATTGCTTAATCTCACTACCGACTCATTGGACGTACTAGGTTCACAACAGCGTGTGTGAATGAAATGTGAAACTACTAACCCGAAGGGAAGTCGGTGAATGAGTTTTTTCAGTAGTTAAGTTGTTGTATTTAGTGTAAATGGAAGAGAAATATTATTAATAGTGCATAGTATTCTTTCCAAGTTCTTTAGGTAATTTCAGAAATACACTCCTGGAAATGGAAAAAAAAACACATTGACACCGGTGTGTCAGACCCACCATACTTGCTCCGGACACTGCGAGAGGGCTGTACAAGCAATGATCACACGCACGGCACAGCGGACACACCAGGAACCGCGGTGTTGGCCGTCGAATGGCGCTAGCTGCGCAGCATTTGTGCACCGCCGCCGTCAGTGTCAGCCAGTTTGCCGTGGCATACGGAGCTCCATCGCAGTCTTTAACACTGGTAGCATGCCGCGACAGCGTGGACGTGAACCGTATGTGCAGTTGACGGACTTTGAGCGAGGGCGTATAGTGGGCATGCGGGAGGCCGGGTGGACGTACCGCCGAATTGCTCAACACGTGGGGCGTGAGGTCTCCACAGTACATCGATGTTGTCGCCAGTGGTCGGCGGAAGGTGCACGTGCCCGTCGACCTGGGACCGGACCGCAGTGACGCACGGATGCACGCCAAGACCGTAGGATCCTACGCAGTGCCGTAGGGGACCGCACCGCCACTTCCCAGCAAATTAGGGACACTGTTGCTCCTGGGGTATCGGCGAGGACCATTCGCAACCGTCTCCATGAAGCTGGGCTACGGTCCCGCACACCGTTAGGCCGTCTTCCGCTCACGCCCCAACATCGTGCAGCCCGCCTCCAGTGGTGTCGCGACAGGCGTGAATGGAGGGACGAATGGAGACGTGTCGTCTTCAGCGATGAGAGTCGCTTCTGCCTTGGTGCCAATGATGGTCGTATGCGTGTTTGGCGCCGTGCAGGTGAGCGCCACAATCAGGACTGCATACGACCGAGGCACACAGGGCCAACACACGGCATCATGGTGTGGGAAGCGATCTCCTACACTGGCCGTACACCACTGGCGATCGTCGAGGGGACACTGAATAGTGCACGGTACATCCAAACCGTCATCGAACCCATCGTTCTACCATTCCTAGACCGGCAAGGGAACTTGCTGTTCCAACAGGACAATGCACGTCCGCATGTATCCCGTGCCACCCAACGTGTTCTAGAAGGTGTACGTCAACTACCCTGGCCAGCAAGATCTCCGGATCTATCCCCCATTGAGCATGTTTGGGACTGGATGAAGCGTCGTCTCACGCGGTCTGCACGTCCAGCACGAACGCTGGTCCAACTGAGGCGCCAGGTGGAAATGGCATGGCAAGCCGTTCCACAGGACTACATCCAGCATCTCTACGATCGTCTCCATGGGAGAATAGCAGCCTGCATTGCTGCGAAAGGTGGATATACACTGTACTAGTGCCGACATTGTGCATGCTCTGTTGCCTGTGTCTATGTGCCTGTGGTTCTGTCAGTGTGATCATGTGATGTATCTGACCCCAGGAATGTGTCAATAAAGTTTCCCCTTCCTGGGACAATGAATTCACGGTGTTCTTATTTCAATTTCCAGGAGTGTAAATTTGTGGGGATTTGATTGACTTTATTTGTGTTGTCCTGTACTTACTCGAGTCATCAGGATGAGAATTCGACCACATGATAGCCAACTTGACATGTGTAGGTCGACTACGTGTCGTAAAATAGCTAAGGCTAACTATATCAGTCGAGTTGCTTTGGTAACTGCTACTACTTGCCATAATTAGCACTGGCAGAAGCCGGCCGCTGTGGCCGAGCGGTTCTAGGCGCTTCAGTCCGGGGCCGCTCTACTACTACGGTCGCAGGTTCGAATCCTGTCTCGGCCATGGATGTGTGTGATGTCCTTAGGTTAGTAAGGTTTAAGTAGTTCTAAGTCCAGGGGACTGATGACCTCAGATGCTAAGTCCCATAGTGCTTAGACCCATTTGAACCATTTGAAGTACTGACAGTGCCTTGCAAAACAGGTGACCCTGTAAGCGTAGGATCTCGGGTTCGGCATTCAGATTTTTAATAACAAATCACCAGGTGCCGTTCTATTCCAAACTTACCTAGTCAGAAGTCAGTTGTGGGTTTCACTTCTATCATCGGCCGTTACCCCATGCTGTTTTCTGTTTGACGTACGTGGTGCACTTCAGCAGTCCCAGTTTGGGGAGGACAAAACAGCCATTTATCGTTTCCGTCGACCAGTTCCTTAATCGCTAGCTGACTTTATATTAAGGTACCGCTAAATCCTGCCAAATTTAAAAGAACGCAAAATACTCAAGATGGCGAAGTTTTACAGAGGGTCGACGAAAGAACTGTACTTAAAGACTGGAGGGTTCCACAGGTCACACCAGTAATCAAGAAAGGAAATAGGTGAAATCTGCTGAAATACGGACCCGTATCAATAACGTCGATCTGCAGTAGGATTTTGGTACATACGTTGTGATCTAACATTACGAATCACCTTGAAGAAAACGGTCTATTGGCATATACTCGGCACGTATTCAGAAAATATTATTCTTGTGCAACACAACTAGCTCTTTATTCTCATGGAGTTGTGACTGCTATAAACAGGGGACTTCAAATAGGTTCCATATTTCTGTATTTCCAGAACGCTTTTGATACCGTTCTTTCCCAGCGGCTTCTAAACAAATTACAGGGTGTCCAGAAAATGGCTCCCTGATTTCAAAATTAAATATCTCGAAAACGAAGATCGATAGAGGAATGCAGTAAACGGTATGTTTATTGTGGAAGCTGTAAGAAGTTTATACAGCAGTTTGAAATAATAGTTACAAAAGCTGCTAACAGATGGCGCTGTACAGCTCATATCAGCATACCTAAGTGAAATAATCGTATGAAAACAATCTTTGCAAACAATCACATCATAATGTTTTCAAAATGTTCACCATTGGCACTACAGAGGTGGCGCAAACGAAGAATGAAATTCGCCATCACATTTCGTGGTGTCTCAACCGAAATGGATTCACATGCCACAGAGATCGCCGATTCAAGCTCGTCCAGCGTGGCGGGATGCTTCGGGTAGACCATGTCTTTCACTGTACCCCTCTCCCCCCCAAAAAAAGTCACAGGAAGTCAAACCCGGCGAATAAGGAGGCCAATCCATGCCTGCACCAGTAAATTTGGGATATTCCAAAGCAATGACTCGATTCCCGAAGTATTCCTCAAGAAAGCGAAACACTTGTTCGGTCCGATGTGGTCGGGCTCCATCTTGCATAAACCATTCAGTACCTGGTCGATCCTCTAACGCTTGCTGTGTGGCGACAATTTGTTCCAAAATTGCAACGTAACGTGCACCAGTGGCCGTTTCTCGAATGAAAAAGGGGTCAATAACGCTTCTGCTGCATACTGCAGCCCACACAGTAACTTTAGGAGAATACAGGGGTTTCGCTTCACACCAATATGGCTTTTCGGAACCCCAAAATCGCCAGTTCTGCTTATTCACGTATCCATTCAGGTGGAAGTGTGCTTCATCCGTAAGCCAGATGCAGCCAACATCAAATCCTTCACTATCAATCATTGTGAGCATCTGATTAGCAAAGGCAACCCTTTGTTGCACAGCTCGTACGGGTATGGCCTGGTGCGTTTGAATTTTGAACGGAAACATGTGTAGGCTCTTTCTCAGTATTTTCTGCGTGCTGGAATGCTTCAAACCAGTCTCAGATGCAATTCTACGAACGGATGACATTGGATTTCGCTGAATAATTCCAGAAACTGTGGCGATATTTTCAGGCGTAACTGCGGTTTGCTTGCGGCCAACATGCCCCACTAGATCATCAGTAACGCTGCCTGTTCGTTGAAATTTTGCGAAGAGCGTACGAATGGTTTTCGCATCGGGTCCTTTCGGAACATTAAATCGTGCTTGAAAACTTCGCCTTGTTGCCGTAGGACTATCTTCTAACCTGTGGTACTCCAGCACCAGAAAAACGCGTTGTTCAATGGAGTACATGGTTTTATCTCTTCCTTCGGTACGCTAACCTCCTTTCACGTTTCAATAGTGGAACTGATCGCTCTGGGCTTCGGATCACTATTTATACTAGGCATTACGTATGGCGATTACAGCGCCATCTGTTAGCAGCTTTTGCAACTATTATTTCAAACTGCTGTATAAACTTCTTACAGTTTTCACAATAAACATACCGTTTACTGCAATCCTCTATCGATCTTTGTTTTCGAGATATTTAATTTTGAAATCAGGGAGTCCTTTTCTAGACACCCTGTATGTGCCTGTGGAGTATCACATCACTTGTGCTACTGGATTTGTAATTTCCTCTCAGCAAGATGACAGTTCGCAGTAACTGACGGATAGTCATCAAGTAAAACAGAAGAGGTCTCTGCCGTTCCCCACAGAAGCGTTATAGGCCTTCTATTGTTGTATAAATATATAAATGATTAATTAGGAGACAATTTGAGTAGCCTTCTTAGATTGTTTGCAGATGATGCCGCCATTTATCTTCCAGTAAAGTTCATCAATATGTCAAAACCATTTGCAGAATGATTTAGACAAGATACCTGCATGGTGCGAAAAGTAGCAGTTGACTTTAAATAATAAAAAGCAACGTCATTCACATGAGTACTAAATCCGTTAAATTGTGGTAATACGATAGATTATACAAATCTAAAGGCTGTCAGTTCAACAAAATATCGACCGATTACAATTAAGAGTAACTTAAACAAGAAAGGTCACATAATGTGGAGAAGGCGAAACAAAGACTGCCTTATTTTGGCAGAACACTTGAAAGATGCAACAACTCTATTTAAGAGTACTGCCTAAATTATGCTTGTCCGTCCTCTGTTCGAGTGTTGCTGTGCGATATGAGATATTTATCACAAAGGCTTGACGTTCAAATGAGAGCAGCTCGTTTTGTACTACCGCCAAATAGTGGACAGAGTGTCATGTATGTGGCTTATATGTGTGGCTTGTCCGACAGAAGACACGGCACATATACTATACATCTGTAGGCATGACTGCCTTGGTAACTTCCGTGCGGATGCACAACAGTGTCCGTTCCTATACCGGGAATACAGACTCACTGCCAACAAGTAGAGGAATGAACATCAGACTCTCCTAGCGTGTGAGAGGTAGCCAATCCGGGGCGGTTGGGGAGCGTGTCCGGATGGCCGCGGAAGTAAAGGCAATTACCCGCGTTAAGCGGGAGACGCGGATTCGAGTAACGGACAGGCACAAATTTCCAACCATTAAAACGTAATTACTTCGATGCCCGATCGCGGCTGGGATCGATTTCTACTTACGAATTAGTCACGGATATTATACGCGAGTTTGGGTGACAGTCATTAAAACAAAGGCATTTTTCGTTGCGGCGAGATCTTTCCAAGAATTTTCCATCACCAACTTTCTCCTCTTGTCCGCCTCCGTACCTACGCGGATAGTGGGCCGGTTCGCTAAGCGAAGGCGCCCGGGTTCGATTTCCGGCCGAGTTGGAGATTTTCTCCGCTCGGAGACTGGCTGTTTTGTTGTCATTATTTTCGTATCGTCATAACCGACATTACTAGTGAGATGAGAAAATGGACAAAATTAAAAAAAAAGATTTTCTCCTTCGAACAGAAAATACTTTGTTGACTCCCACCTACATAGGGGAAAGTTATCTTCGTAATAAAGGAAAAGAAATCAGCGAAAGTTTAATTATACACTGAAGAGCCAAAGAAACTGGTACATCTGCTTAATATCGTGTAAGGCCCACGCGAGCATGCAGAAGCGCCGCAACACGACGTAGCACGAACTCGACTAATGTTTGAAGTAGTGCTGGAGAAAACTGACCTCTTTTGAACAGCACATTGCAAGACATCCCACTGATATGCTCAATAATGTTCATATCTGGGGAGTTTGCTGGCCAGTGGAAGCGTTTAAACTCAGAAAAGTGTTACTGGAGCCACTCTGTAACAATTCTGGTCGTGTGGGATGTCGCATTGACCTGCTGGAATTGCCCAAGCCCGTCAGAATGCACAGTTAACATGAATGGATGCACGTAACCAGACAGGATGCTTACGTATGTACAACCTGTCACAGTCGTATCTAGACGTATCAGGGTTCCCACTTCACTCCAACTGCACACGCCCCACACCATTACAGAGCCTCAGCCAGCTTGAACAGTCCCCTGCTGACATGCAGGGTACAGGGATTCATGAGGTTGTCTCCATACCCATACACTTCCATCCGTTCCACACAATTTGAAACGAGACTCGTGCGACCAGGCAACATGTTTCCAGTCATCAATAGTCCCATGTCGGTGTTTACGGACCCAGGCGAGGCGTAAACCTTGTGTCGCGCAGTGATCAAGGATACACGAGTGGGTCTTTGGCTCCAAAAGCCCATATCGACCATTTTTTCTTTTATGTTTCGCACGCTGACACTTGCTGATGGCCCAGTATTGAGATCGCAGCAATTTGTGGAAGGGCTGCACTTTTGTCACGTTGAACGATTCTCTTCAGTCGTCGTTGGTCCCGTTCTTGCAGGATCTTGTTCCAGCCGCAGCAGTGTCAAAGATTTGATGTTTTACCGGATTCCTGATATTCACGGTACACTCGTCAAATGTTCGTACGGGAAAATACTCATTTCATCGCTACCGCGGAGATGTTGTGTCCCATCGCTCGTGCACCAACTATAACATCATGTTCAGACTCATTTAAATCTTGATAACCTGCGATTGTAGCAGCAATACCCGATCTAACAGCTGGGTCAGACACTTGTTTTCTTATGAATGTGTTGCCAACCGCAGCACCGTATTATGCCTATTCACATATCTCTGTATTTGAATACGCATGCTCATATCAATTTCTTTGGCGCTTCAATCTACAATTTCTTTGGCGCTTCTGTGTAGAAGTGGCCAGGATAAAGTTTCGTGGGCCTTAAGATAGGCAACACGACTTACGTTACCCACTCTGGATGCAGGTGATGTAAATGGGTTATCTGTCTTCAGGTACATGAAATACTTTACTGGCTAGTTTTATTTTCCCACCGTGAATGTAACAGAGGATTAGTGCATACTTCTATATAGGGCATCCAAAAAATACGTTCCAATATTTACAGAGCATATAGTATGCTCCTAAGGAGGAAATATGTTCCTGTAAACATTGGTCGTAAACCTCATATCTTATGTGTTATGGTGCAGTAGCACTAGTGTCAATGATCACTATGTCTCTGCGCTGCTCTTCACAACATGTGCTCGATGTGACGGCAATGCAGCCTTCCACGTTGTGTCTCATGGAATCGAAAATTCTTTGGAACAGCCCCGGTTGTGTTGGATTGTGTCGCAGGTGTTGAACACGTGTTATTGTAGTGTAATAACATCATTTATGGTGACAGCATACACCAACATCTTTGCATGTCCCTAAATCCAAAATTCCATAGGGTTAAGATCGTGAAAACTGGCCGATCTAACTTCTGGCCCTTCCCGACCAGTCCGTCGCTCCTGAAAGACTCGTGTTATGTATCATCTCACCCAAATTTGAAACTGGACGCATCATGTATGTACCACATTTCCAGTCATTCTCGTAATGTCATATTCTCCAGCAGGTTCCGAAAGAAGTGACTATGTCTTGTATCATTCATTATGTTCCGTAGAACATAGGTACCTAGAAATTTGTCTCTGTTGACGCCTACACAGACGTTGATAATAAATATGTGCTGATGTCGTCTCTGTTCAAGTGCATGCGGGTTGGAAGCGGCGCATACAAGCCCGTTTATGGTAATTTACGGTACTGTATCTCGTGACGCCCGCCTGATCAGCTGATCAGTACACGACACCTTCGCGCTGAACAGCAGATCATGAACACACTTCTGGCGAAGCCACTGACAGAATTGCAATCTGGCGACCCGATCGTTTAGCAGCAGGGCCTGGACTTGTTTCACATGTAGGGACAGATCAACCGTTCGTGGGGGACTGTCCAGACAACAGGCTTAGCAGCAGGTTCTGCTGCAGCTATTCTTTGTGAAATCGCTCCAGGGTTGTCCTCCACGTGTTCTAGTACCTTTTGCTCTATATCAGATGTGAGAGTTGTTAGTGGTTTGCCTCTATCCCGTGTTCTTGGTGCAAAGGATCCCGTTTCCGAAGGTACCTGGAAAGGCGCAGTCAACATCTTTACAGATGGTGTATGGCGTCATGGATATTTGGCTAAATATTGGTTAAGGTGTGTAGGCTGCTTCCATCTGCTTCCCGTAGAAGAATACCATACCTGTGTTCAATAACAGGCCTCCATTTGGAGCTGTATGTCCAATGACGGACACGGAAACTAGTTACAGTAATGTACTGCTGTGTCACAACAAACAACGCGCCATGTTAACATTACGGGTAAACCAGATGAAAATAACATACCTGACGGATACATTACGTACGCTGCGGAATACTTTCGCGTGTTCTTTTGTTGGGTGCGTGCTCGATACCAATGCAAACACGCTGTGCTGCATAAATATCTAGTGCGACGCTGTTTCCTCATTTGTCTCGTGCCAAAGTGCTATGTGAGCAAGGTATGTTCCTTGTAGAAACGCAGGATATAACTCCGAAGATGTGAGGTTTATGACCAATGTTTATACGAACTTTTTTCTTCCGTTGACATTCTCTGTAAATAATGGAACCTTTTTTCCGGACACGCCGTTTCAGTTTATGACCCACAGTGTTTATATTTCGATTCAGTTTGCTTATTAAAAGCTAGCAGTATGTGACAGGTGACAAAGCATTCTAATCTCTACATAACTACACAACAGCGTCGGTGTACGGAATTTCTTCAGCCCTTCGGTGAGCGCGCCTTTAAGACTGGCGCGAGTAGGTACCATAAGGCTTTCGCTAACATAAAAGTGAATGGTGGACGCGCCCCACATTAATGTACACTAATAGGTCTCAGCATACTTTAGGTCATATAGTGTACGCATACACAGGTACAGGGTATAGGTAAAATAATGTGAACACCTGTACTTACTTTAAAATGGTTTATTAATAAGGGGCTGGATCCCCATAATCCTGTAATACAGCTGCGATTCTTCTCTGAATACTGGCATATGGTGATTGTATAATCTCCACTCTTCTAATTCCTATAGGGACGAGGGAGGCGGAAATCTGATCCGGAGTCTTCGCTCCAGTACCACCCCCAAGGGTTCGATAATGTTCAAGTCCGGGGACTGTGCTGGCCAGGGAGGATGCTGCAGTTAGGTTGCATGCCCCTGATACCACGATTGTACTGTCTGTCTGTGTGAAAGGATGCGTTATCGTCCTGAAATATGACACCATTGGTGGGGAACAACGTGTGAATTATGAGGTGCACCTTATCACCTAAAATGTTCACATAATTGTTGGCTGTAACACGGCCTTTGAGAGTAATGATGGGACCAGCAGAATACCATGATATGGCTGCCCACACTTTCACACTTCTTCCTCCATGCTTAACCTTTGGAAACAAGGAATCATGATCATACGTTTCTTTTGGCGTTCTGCAGACGTAAACCCGGCCCTGATGTTGGAAATGACGAAATCGTTGACTCGTCAGACCACATGACGTGTTTCCACTGATCAGCCGTCCAGGACTTATGCTACTGACACAATGTTTTACGCTTCTTTGAGTTGGTTGTCGTCACTAATGGTTTCGGTATAGCAGCTCGACAATGAATATCCGCTTTATGGCGTTCTCGGAGGACAGTGTCGATAGATACGGAGACTCGAAGATGGGTATTGAGCTCTGCAGTTACTTTAGCCACCGTAATTTTGTGTTGTTTTGACACAATTCGAGTAATTTAGTTTTGATTTGCGACCACTATTACGTTTATACGATTGTGTCTTCCCATGTTTTCTGTAGGCTGTCTGTTGAAATAGTTGCTCTTGAAACATTCAGTAAGTTGGCTGTCTTGGTTACTGATGCTCCAGCTAATCGAGCCCACACGATCTGCCCTCTTTGAAACTCTGTTAGGTCTTTCATTGCACATCGACCTCGGCCTCTGAATATGCACTGCTCGTAAACAACCTGCACTGATGCCTAGTTCGTACCGAACACGCACTGTACAGCACCACACGTTCTTTACTTGCATTGTTGACCGTCAAACACAACAATTCCGTTACTACCACTGTTCACATTAGTTTGCCTATCCCCTGTACATTGTATTACGAAACACGGTGAGAGTGTTCTAAAAAAAGTTATTGAATTGTGTTTTTCAACGTCGGGTCACCTAAATGGCATCATTACTGGTTTCGACTAACGACCAAGTCGTCATCACATGATCTGTATAACCGCGGGAAGGTCCTAAATTCCTAGGAAACTAAATGATGAAATCAACCTAACTTGTATACGTAACTATACGCATTTGAAATCGCTACACAGTAACTCGTCAGAATTCAACTGAACAGGCCTGCAGAGGCGCTCATTGTGTGATCATGCATGCCCTCAGTATGGAAACGAAACGATGTACCACTTACTTGGTGACTTGGAAGTCGCAAACGAAACAAAAAAATTGACATTATAAAGTTGTGTAGTACGACTTTCTCAAAATGAAAAACTAAAAAAGAATTGTTACGTTTTAGTCAAACGGACGCTTGAAACAAATTACATGACACCCACATGACAGCGAGTGGCAAACTTGTTTCCAGCGATCTCAATAGTACCGTAAACAGCCAGAATAAAATAAATCTTAAGCTGCTATTAAACAAGTGGGAGCCGGCAGGAAATAAAACCCCAAGAAGCGAAAAAGAGACATCAAAAGACTTCAGTAAATACCTGGAAGAAGGATTCGTTACGGAAATTGCTTTAATCCTTCAACGACTGGTGTAGCTAATATTTTTAAATTACTCAACATTTCATGATTTTCAAGTGCATCCAAATGGCATATTTTACGAACATAATGACACACGTACAAATGACAAATTGTCAGTTGGCTTCTCTGTCGGGTACTTCGATTACGTACATTTGATAATTTTTCTGACGTTCCACCAGCACGAGTGGCTGGCATTGTCAAAGATTCACTCTCAATTGTTGGTGGCTGACTGGTCCACCATCAGAAATGGAGGGTGAAGCTTGGACAATGCCACTCGTGCTGGCGAAATGTCAGAAAAATTATCAAACAAACGTCGGCCGAAGAACCCGAGACAGAAGTCAACATGCGATTTCTTAACAAGTGTCCACGAAAGTCTTCACAGTTTTGTACACGTATAAATTTTACCCAATGAGTTTTACTTTATATTAACATTATAAAACCTCGTCTGTAAACAGTGGAACGGGGCAGTCGATCAAAACAGGGTTACTGCATGTAAAACATGGTAAGTAATGCCATTATTCGTAGTAGTTAATAGTCCCACGATGCCCTTGGAAATGAAAGCTCCATCTATAATCTCAAATTATCACTAATGACAACTTCTACAAGATCTGTGCATGTAAACAGAGCTATGTGCACAAAAGCATTGCTGCCAGTAGTAGCAACGCGTGTGATGTTCGTGAGAGGCAAACGCTTTTCACGGACGATTTGAACAAATCTCAGGATGATGTGGGTAACTACCGCTCAGCTAACGATCCTGAGTATGTTCCTGAACACAAAGGCGCTTCAAAAGTTGTTGCTCATCACAATGTGAATCATTATGTATGCAAGAAAACAATGTTTTTCCCTTACCATAGTTTACGTGAATTTCAGTGACAGTGTGGTGTCATAAACGATAAGGCCCATCCTTAACATTGTTTACATGCTGTAGGAAGTCCACAATAAAATTAATTTTATATTGAACACGATCACAGATTAACTTTTCAGGTTGTTATACTTTATTCTGTTGGGCTGGGCTAGCACTTGGATGGGCGACGATTCGGTCTGCAAAGCGCTGCTGGCAAACGGCGTGCACTCAGTGAGGCAAACTGAGGAGCTACTTGACAGAGAAGTAGCGGCTCCGGTCTCCTAGACTGACATACGGCCGGAAGAGCAGTGTGCTGACCACACGCCCTTCCACATAAGCATTTGGTGACGTCTGTGGGCTGAGGATGACACAGTGGCCGGTCGGTATCGTTGGCCTATTCGGGAGGAGTTTAGTTTTTGTTATACTTTATTATTGCAAACATTCGAACCTTAGAATCAAACTGAAACAATTTCGAGTTTTAAATTTGTAGTTTTGAGAGTTTCACAGAATGTTTCGTTAACTCGCCCAAGTGAAGAGTGGTAAGTCAATGTTAAACCACGTGAGGTGCACTCAGTTTGCAGGTAAAGAACGTTGAGTACCCATTCATGTATTTTTAACAATAAAATAATGGATAAAGTTCAAGATTTTAAAAATATATCGTAAATATCTTATTTCTCATATTTTTGTGAGACTGCTGCGCAATTTCTCAAAACAACCAACTTGTCCCTTCCCATTTTTTACAGCCGAGGTCTTTATAGCTTTAAAGAGAAATCCATAATTGTTTCATGACCAATCGGTGCTCCGTTCTTTTATTTAAAAATCCGGGCAACCCACTACACTTTATCTGTGTTTTACTAGGCGAACGCTTAGATTGTAACCCAAGTATGTACACTACCGGTGAAAAGTTTTCTATCGCCCATGGTAAAAACTATATGCTTTATTTTAATGAACAAACATATTGTACAAACTAAATAGACCAACGAAATAAAAAATTCTCTGTTTATTATTAAGAACAGTACAATACTATTTAGATCTTAGCCTCTTTAAGGCATCCAACTTTTACTCTCAGAAGAGCTACAAAACTCTGGGTGTTCTGTAGGTAACATTTTGTAGTGTTTTTGCAGATATTGCGATCCAACACGTGAGTAGATTGTTAAATATACCTTGAAAATTAAATGACATCACTTTTCTCACCTCCCTGTCAAGTTCATCTCATACGAGTTTAGTGGGACGAGTTTAGGAGGACTGACTAGGCCAAATCATATTCTTCAGTTCCTCACGTTTTTCTTTTCTATTACACATCTTCCGCACAATTTAGAATCATGTTTGAGATCATTGTCCTGCTGCAGCACAGATCTGTGACCAATAAGCCTCTTGCCAGATGGAAATGCATCGTTCACCACTATCCAGTGATATCCTTCCTTCTTTAATGTTCCATTAAGAGTCACTAGATCAATAACTTTATCACCTACAAGACATCCACACACCATATCCAACCCTCTACCACGCTTCACCGTTGGCACCGCACAGTTACTCTTCATACCTCCTTCACAAAGTCGACGACCAACGCTTCGACGATGGCTTCCAAATACTTCAAACTAAGATTCGTCCGTGAATAACACCTCGAACTATCGCTGCACGCTCCAGTTTTTATATTACTGTACCTACTGCAATCTTTTCACCTAATTTTATTTGCGTAATAGAGGTTTCTTGGCAGCTACACACCTTTTTAAACATTGTTCACGAAGAGAGCGTTTCACTGTTGACACAGCAACTGGATCTATTCGCACACTGTTTACTTCCTCGGCAATCTCAGATGCAGTACGACTCCTGTGTACATATGAACTGATCTTCCCTGTATGATATTACTCAGGGTCTTCCAGATCGCGAAACACTTGCAATGGCATCAGTTTGATTGATACGCTGCAGTCTATACACAACAGTATATTGGACTGGGCCGCATTTGGTTGCTGTTGCCATACTAGAATTGTCTTCATGACGCAGAGCTAAAATTGCAGCAGCACATTTTTTAATTCCGGTCTCTTGCTTCCGTCCCATTAGTAGGTAATATGGTATGAACCTGATCAGATATACAAACAAAATGCAGACAGTGTCCTGTAAACTAATGCGAAATGATTGCTACGCAGACAGGTGAAGGAATGAGGTCTATTCGAATGGAATTGTGTGAGATAAAGGCACGCCAGTGTTGTTTCGGATACTCATCAGCGCCCCTCTATACGAACAACCAGTGAAATACACAAAAGGATTTCTTAGCCTTTGCATTAACAGAACGGGGAGGTAAGACAATATTCAAAACGAAATACCGGTTTTGACCACGTATCCGTAGTTGAGACAGGTGATCGAAAACTTTTAACCGGTGACGTACCTTTGACAGGTTACACAGTACTCTTATGAAAATTGCTCGAAGCCCAAAGAATGCTGTAGTGAAGGTCATGAAATAAACATATACTTCAAGGCAACGAACTACAACCTCTGCAGAGGTTCAAACGCTAGTCATCGGGATTTCTCTGAATCGCATCAGGTAAATGCCTGAATGATTATTTTTAAATTTCTCAATTTTGCTTCTCTCACATATGTGAACAACATCATGGAAAGAAAATATAGCGGCTAAGGGTCGCATGTGCTTGTACAGAATGGTTATCATGGAATGAGGCTCGACAATTTCTTAGGTACTATATGTGGTTATTTTACAATATTGAAGATTTATGCATTGTCATAACTGAGGCACTTGGGACAAATCATTGTGTATGTGTTACCAAGGATTTGCAGATTCTTGCCCACTTGAAAAAATAAAGCAGTCATTGTTTGTAAAGTTTTATTCATGCCAATAGCAGTTCGGATTTTCACCCATCTTCAACTGGCGAATACAGTTATATCTTCATCAGTACAACGTTCTTCACGACTGCATCTTGAGCTCTGCCTTTTATTCTGTAACTTGCAACTACTTTCTTCGCAGTTACATGCGTAGCATACATGACGAATCCTGCACTGCATCAGTGTATACGTGAAACTAGAAGTGCGTATTTTCCACGCATATAAATGCGGAAAACGGAACCTACAAGTTACAGAATAAAAGGTAGCTGCAGTGTTAAAAATTCAGTGGACGAAAATACAGTACTGATGAAAACGCCACCTGAAGATGGGTGATAATCCGAAACTCTTCTTGGCATGATTATAGCTGTATAAGAAAAGGATGATTGCTGTAAGTCATCAAGTGATTTTATGCACAGTCACTCAGCTCAGCTACCATTATCACTGATAAATTAATGTTATAACCGTTGGTTTCCTTTACAGAAAACACGCTTTGTGATTATTTGCATATATACCATATTACGTCGTAAGGCCGTGATAACGTAATTTGCTGGCCCTGTAACGACCCCACCTTATGCCCTACTCTTGTCCGTGGCGCGGAGTCAGGAAATACGACTGGAGTTGCGTGCTACACGCACCCACGTCTCCACACGCACGTTTGGGTACGGTCGTTAAGCTGGTACCGTTGCTAAAAGCATAACCACTCTCACTAGCTTACGTTCAGAAATGATACATGCATAGTCCTCCACATGGAACGGCACCTTTAACAAAGTCGGAACTCATCTCCGTGCTGTTAGATTTTGGAGATGTAAGCGATATCCGCCAACCTTTCCATCACTGTAGTTATACAGGGTCAACCAGAGCTCCGCCGACAAAATTGCAGAGGTTGTTAAGGGACACCTCCTGAGTATTCTGCTACAAGCGCCAGCGATCTCCGGTGACACATTTCAAAGTTAATTTACTTTTTCATCCCAACTACCTGTAATTCCAACACTGAAAAAATCGGTAATATGACAAGGCAAAACACAGAGTAAAACAACCCACAAACACATGCAAAATTGGTGTACACGATTTGCCTCGGTGGGAAAACTTTTCGACAAAGCGTCGTTATTGCGCTCTTCTATTGCATTCAATGAAACCACACAGGAGGTGCATTTGGCAAAACTGGCCATCAGTAAACCTATCCGAATTGTTGTGTATCACTGTTAACGAACAATTAAAGCCGGCCGAAGTGGCCGTGCGGTTAAAGGCGCTGCAGTCTGGAACCGCAAGACCGCTACGGTCGCAGGTTCGAATCCTGCCTCGGGCATGGATGTTTGTGATGTCCTTCGGTTAGTTAGGTTTAACTAGTTCTAAGTTCTAGGGGACTAATGACCTCAGCAGTTGAGTCCCATAGTGCTCAGAGCCATTTTTTCGAACAATTAAAGCAGACGAAAGAGAAAAAAAAAAGACGCAGAACCTAGCAGAACTGAATGGAATCTTGAGGCCGAAGAGTAAAGTGAGCTTTACTGATGTCAACAACAAGAATCATGAGTGAATGGAATGCGTGTTTCCAAACAAGATCCAAAGTGAAAAGACTCAAAAAATATTCCTGAACAAACTCCGAAATTTGATTGCTGGAGTTCCGGTTTACCCCGGACACTCCTTGCTAAAAATGAAGAGAGTAGAAGACAAAGGGTGAAAAACAGGCAGACCTGACGCGAAAGTTGCGTTAACTCTGCTACAGCAAAGCTGCAGAAAACTGCCGTATACAAACCAGTGGTACCGGTACTGGCACCGTCTGTACACAGCAGATAAACACTAGTACACGTTTGCAGAAGGCAATTAGCACAACGTATAAGGGTGATGAAACAGTGGTAGGATAGCTAACTTGGCTGAACTGGGGTCGAGATACAGTTTAGCGAAAGGACTACTAATGAGAAGTATTGGGAGGTAGGAGGCAGGCCAAACTCATCCTGAGATGGCCTGTTTTTAGATCTTCGATTTCTGTTGCTCATGGACTTAGGCTACATGTAAGAACCGATTCAGCACTAAGAAGGTTCGTGGCTACCAAAAAATACGGTTCTCGCTGACCGTCGGTAATCCGTGCTATACACACAAGGGAAGATAGATTAATTGGAGCGTAACGTTGGGTCGACGACAAGATTCTTCGAGGTGGAGCACGTGTTCGAATTTGGCGAGAAATTGTCCAGGGCATAAATTACCCGCTTGCAGTTTTTAACTGAATGTATTAACATTTTTTACTATTATGTGTGCGTAATTGTGTAGTGGCTACGAAGTACGGGAAATAATAGCTGAGTGGCATGACGCTGTGTATATTTTCGAATCTCTCACGAATAAGTGTGACGTGATTTTATTTTATTACACCCCGTTTTACGTAGCTTCACGTCGTCCATGTTGGACTATCTTCTGGAAACGGCGACTGCATAATACATAAAAGATGAAGTAAAACAATTACCTATGTCAGTCACTTGTTTTCTTCCACAGCGGGTTTCGACGGTTTACACCCTTATCTTCAGATGGATCATACGGTTCTATTAGAACTCGGTTACGTGGATTTAGCCAGTTGGCTGTTTTGAAATTAATTTAACTGCGTTTAAAACGTACTTTTTCACTTGCTAGTGTAATAGGGCACTGAAATTATAAACTGTGATAATAAAATTACTTACAAGTCCTTCCAGCAGAAAGAATTTTCATCAATAAATGGTACACAAGCATGAAATAACACTAACAGTCCGGGGTTGCACAGATATAGAAACACAGTGCCTTATAAGTCGAAGAAACAGAATAGGAACTTATAGTACGAAAAAAGATACACATAACGTTGAACGGAGTCTACTGGGATTCACTTGTATGTGGTACCCGAATAATATTAACGTAAACTGTGAAACTAGTACATGATTTTATAAACGATGTATGTCTCTGACAGGCTTTATAATGCGGATCGCTGACTGTGCACGGCCGCAGACCCAAAGATACTGCTACTGGTCTAAGATAGTAGTTTTGGGCGTACGGTTGTACGTAGCTGTCTGTGAGTGAAAGAGAATGGTGTAGGCAGTTTTGGTGCTGTGCTGTGTGAAGCCACCGCGTGTTAGAGTAATGAAGGAACTACGAGAACGAAGAAGCCGAAGTCTTCATGCAAGCAAGGTAAAGATGATAAGTAATTACGATTTTCGTTTTTCCCGTGCGTTGGTATCGATAAGTTGTACGTAAACTGATTGATAAAAACGCTAGCTACTTAGATATTACACTTTTATAATACTTCTAAGATTTGTTAACAGAGCTATATGTTATTTGATGATTTGCATTTATGCTGGATTAGTGACGTTAGATAATACTTGCTGTAAAACTCTCATTTTTTGTGGGTCAGTTAGTAAATGTGGTACATTCTTTTTTCGAACAATGCAACATCAATTGTTAAATGTTTTTGAAGAGCCAAACTGAACTTGCAATATAATTAACAAACAATCTGTGTTAGTGAATCACCACAATCAGTACTGCTTCCCTCTCCAGGTCATATGCTCTTCAAACATGTTAATTTTTCTTAAATGTTTTCATTTATCAGCCAAAAGAGTTTCGTGTACATTCCAAAGTATTACGGTCAGCATTGCACGCCACTGAGCCTGTAGCTATCATATTTAATTTTTTATGAGGGACCAGAATATATCACGTTTCACCATTGCTGCTTTAGAGGTAAGACAACTTTATTTGTATGTTATGTGCACAGGGACCGAAGTTATCAGTTTTGAACAAGGCCAGAGGATTGAGTGCCTAAGGGGTCAATGTATAACGTGTGTATAAACGATTAAATCCATACAACTTCTCGCTTAAGTGAATTATTATTACGTAAAAATCTATAAACATATATTTCAGCTTGTTTATTTCTAATCAGTTGTATTGGTGACTTGGACGTTGAGCTTATGTTTCTGTTATTTAGCTCACTAGAGAACAGGAGGTAATATAAGGTACTGTGTATCATCTGGTATGCGTGTAATATTTTTAAAGAAGTTCATTGGCACTGTCTCAACTTTGTCATTGGGTATGTTCTGCCCGCATTTTATGTACTGAATAAAATTTTTCAGTACTTCAAAGAGGTTCATTTTGTGGACTTCGTTTAATTTATGAAGCATTATTAATTGGTCATTTGTGGTGTCAAAATCATGTCATGTCAGTAGCTACGGCAGATTTAATGGGAGCGTCATAGCAAATGGATTTATGTAAGACACTCGTTCCAATTTATTTGGTAGATGTAAGAGATTCAAAATTTCTCTTTCTTGACTTTTATGTTGTATGAAAACCTTGTACATAATTTATTTCTGGTGGAAAAAGGAATTCTTACATTGTAAGGTCTCAATACATTAGCAATTTTCTGTGATATGGCAACAAAATAAGGAATTAATACTGTCCTGGTTTCTATTTGACTGTTGTTGTCCCTTTTTGGTTCTATCAGTCCCTTTGTCAACTTCCTTGGACTTATTGACTATAAGTTGAAAACGATTTTAGTTACTATATTGTTTCACTCTTCCAGTTTAGATTTGAAGCACTTCATTGCCCAATGGTATTTTGTGTGCTGTATGTAACACGAATTTGTATGTAACAAATTTTTATATTTGAGGGGACATGAAGAAAAATGAATATTTACATGTTAACAGAATCTTCCGTCGGTTCTTGGTAGAGCAACATTATAATAAATGAAAAGCACCAGTTCGCTTTTGTTCTACAAGATTACTTTTATTGTTAACCGGTTTTCGGCTTACAAGGCCATCTTCATACTTTTACTGAGTATTATCACCAAAGAAGTTAAATGTTTGCAAACAACACTGGAAGAGAAGTAACACATCAAGACTGAAGTAGAAACATACAGTAACATCTTTGCAATGAAAAAGTAAAAATTGAACAGTACATAAATAACAATGGAGTGGACAGGAAAACCTTTAGCACAAAATAGGAATAGCATGCCTACATAACAGTTTCTATTAATAAACAAAACTAATAAAATAAAATAAAATTAGTACTAGACAAGGCTATATCAGGAGGTAGGAAACATGGAGAGTGATACACAAACCAGTAAGAGAAGAGACAATTATCAATGTAACTACAGAACACTTAAGCAATATCAATAACATAAACATAACTAAATAAATTCAGGAAAATGGAGGTGTTTGAGGGAACCTACAGTTTGAGAGTGTGGTGGTACTGCATTTTAAAATTAACATTATAATCAAAGGAATGGTTGTTTAACAGTTTTCATTAAATAAATGAGCAAAGTAAAATATGTGCAGTATTTGATGAGACAACTACAAGGGGTGTTAAACATGGACAGTAATAACATGATAAAATGTGTCACAACAGCACAATTATCCGTCTTTTATAGTAGATTACTGAGACAAAAAGCAAAGTCAACACAACACATGTGGTTTAAGAAATAGTGTTCACAACGCATAATTACGCCAAAATACGTCTCTATAAAGTCAAGAGGAATATCCGCCGCTGCAAACAAAGCCGTTGACGTCCCAAGATACACGTGGATAAAGGAAGAAATGTAGAAACGGCATCGTGTTCGTGACAACGTCTGTACACATCTAAAAGTGGTACATATGGCAATCACATCTAAGCTACACCCCTGTGAGTTCGACGTTTTCGATCGAGAAATTCGTCAAAGTGTAAGTGATCTTTATTCACGACGTATTTTTGCGGCAGAACAAGAAATTATCTATGATTAGGAAGGTGAGTGTACCTCTAACCTCAAACTGTAAACAAAATTTTTCACAACGCGTAATTAACTTACCGAACTTGGTAACTGTCTCCAAACGAACAAAAAGTGGTTGAGAAAGTTTTTAAATATGCTCCTCCCTACCCTCCATCAAAAAAACAGCAGGATGTCATGAAAGTTGATATTGAATATGCCCTAACGAAAGACACCACTGCAAAATATATAGTTGTCAATGCACTAAAGAAAGAAACCAAATTCGTGTGTAACATCCCACGGTCTATTGACTTTCACACCCTCAAGTCCTTAAAACAGAAATTACAACACCAAGGTATCATTGCCACAAAATCTGATAAAGGCAAAACTATTGTGCTTTTGAACAAATGTGATTATGTGGATAAAGTTAATAATTTCCTGAATACCACAGGCTTCCAAGTCCTTCCTAAAGACCCTACTAAATTGTTCAAAGAGGATGTTAAATATGCAATCAGTTCATGCAAAAGCATATTCTCTGAATTTGAAACAAAACTGTTAACTAATATGAACCCAGTGCCTCCTAGAATGTGTGGGCTTCCAAAAATGCATAAACAAGATGTTCCTATTCGTCCAGTTGTATCATCATTCACTGCTCCATCTTACAAACTAGCTAGTAAACTGGATGTCCTAATTAAGAGCAAGACTAAATTCAAACCAAAGCATGGTATTTCAAACTCCGTGGACCTAGTAAATAAGTTAAAAGGTATATCTGTCTCACACAGTGATAAATTGGTATCTTTTAATGTCAGCAGTTTGTTTTCTAACATACCAGTAGTAGAAAGCATCGATATTCTGACAGAGCTGATGCACAAGTCTAATGCCAGTCCTGTGGAATTGAATGACTTGAGGCTGGCCACACAGACATTCCTGGTGCAGAACTATTTCCAGTTCCAAGGGACTCTTTATAAACAATTAGATGGCTTAGCTATGGGTTCCCCTCTTAGTCCACTGTTGACTGAAATATTTATGTACCATTTTCAACAAAATTTTATAGAAACAGAACTTTTGAGTGCAAACATCAAATACTGGTTTATATATGTAGATGATGTCCTGTGTATGTGGACTGGTACTACAAGACAACTCAACACATTTTTGAATAACCTAAACAGTCAACATAAAAATATCCAGTTCACTATGGAGATTGGCAGCAAATCCATAAACTTCTTAGATGTCACCATTGACATCAGTACACACAAACATTGTTTCAAAATTTATAGAAAAACAACAACTACAGACACAGTAATACCTTCTTGCTTACAACACCCCATAGCTCACAAACATATAGCTTTCCACTCAATGGTACAGCATCTCATATATATCCCCATGTTCAGAGATGATTTTAAAGCAGAGTTAGATACAATAAAATTTACTGCCACAGCCAATGGCTACAATCCAGTTTTTATTGACCACATCTTGCACAGGAAACCAAAACTGAAAATTATACCCCTTCTCTATGTCCCACCTGCTTCCCCATCCACTGCCTGCAAGAAATGGTGTACACTACCATTTCTAGGTCAGGTATTACAGATTGTAGCGAAAGCACTAAAATTCTTCACGTATATGCTTTCCTACTATGTCAGGAACATGACATCCCAGTGTGTTTTTAATAGCAAAGACAAGATCCAGTTATTAGTCAACAGTGGGGGATACAAAATCACCTGTTAGAGATTGTGACAAATTTTACATAGGTCAGTCAGGCAAATACATATCAACTAGGCTGGCTGAACATGAACGCAGCTGGAGGTTGCAGAATTCAGACTCTGCATTTGCTGAGCATGTACTGAGTGAAGGTCACAACTACCAGCCAGTGTCCCATGTACTTCACTTAGCATACAAAGGCCATAAACCTAACCTGCTGGAAGCTCTGGAAATTAACAAACATCTTGCTCACAGTCCAGATCTCATCCTGAATGACCAGACACAGCTCAACACTTCCCCTCTCCTAAACTTCATGTAATCATCTTTGTTGTTCATTACCTCCCACACTCTCTCTTCCTACATATTCCCATGTTCCTGTATTCATTAAGTTGCTTTGTTTTGTTGAAGTTTTTCTTTGTATTCTACATAGACTGTAGTTGTCTCATAAAATACTGTTCATATTTTACTTTACTCATTTATTTAATGAAAACTGTTAAACATCCACTGCAGTGATTATAATGTTAGGGTTAAAATGCAGTACCACCATACTCTCAAACTGTAGGTTCCCTCAAACACCATTTTCCTGCATTTATTTATTTCCGTTTATCTTAGTGATGTTGCTTAAGTTCCTTATGTATTCTGTAGTTACATTGATAATTGTCTCTTCTCGTGATTGATTTTTGTATCACTCTCCATGTTTAATACCTCCTGATGCAGCCTTGTCTATTACTAATTTTATTTTATTTTATTTTATTAGTTTTGTTTATTAATTGAAACTGTTATGTAGGCATGCTATTCCTATTTTGTGCTAAGGGTTTTCCTGTCTACTCCATTGTTATTTATGTACTGTTCAATTTTTACTTTTTCATTGCAAAGATGTTACTGTGTGTTTCTACTTCAGTCTTGATGTGTTACTTCTCTTCCAGAGTTGTTTGCAAACATTGAACTTCTTTGGTGATAATACTCAGTAAAAGTCTGAAGACGGCCTTGTAAGCCAAAAACCGGTTAACAATAAAAGTAATATTGTAGAACAAAAGCAAACTGGTGCTTTTCATTTACTGAATACATACATGTATTGAATTCTGCCATTCATACTGTCATGCAGACTGAAACTGGACGAACATGAAGTTGAATGGTTCATTAGCTCATCCATATCTTGATTGTCTTCTCCATCTGTTATTAATAGTGTATCGTCTTATCTCCCATAGAAGTTAATGTCTTGTAAACACGGCACACTACTGTTAAATAATTTTTGTTGAAGGTGGTTTAGAAAGTTCTCAGTTGCATAATCTGTAGATTATCTCTGTTATTGTTTTTCACTTTTGTGCTATTTAATGATGAAAATGTATTTTTACGATGTGCCTCAGAGTTCCTTTTGCTGAAAAATCTTTCAAGTAACATTATCGTTATTTAAAATTTATGATTTAAGGGCCGTATTATTATAACAAGTGAGATATTTTGACTTATTTGTAGTGAAATGGATTTCAGTACATTCAACTGGCTGCATCCAGCAAGCGAAATTATTATCTCACACAGTGATCCACCTGAAGAAAAGTGAAGTCCTCGAAACACCTCGTGGTAGAATGGCTAAATGTTTCAGTTTGTTACTCATGGATTTTACGTAATGCAAAATGTCACCAAAGTTCCATTCACATGTTCTGTGCTTTCATGGTCCGTTGCGTGTTATTAGAGCCCGGCGCCAATATACAGTGTTGTCGACAAAGATTGTTTGCTTTCTCTTGTTAACAAATGTCACCAAAAATATCCTGTTGATGTAAATACACACCAGCAAGGTAGCCAGCTCAGCGAAAACAGTCGGATAATCAGAATACAGTCCAATATCAGTTACTTCCAACTACGGTTAGCAAACCATGTAACTCACTTCCAAGGAAATCACACTCCTAACGAATTTTTAATTTTTTTGTCTTTATGTTACGCAAAGTCCGAAATTCAAATATTATTCACATAAAGCCGTCCTATGCAACTCTATAAAGAACCGAGATGACCGACTTCGAAGTTTTCCGAGATTAGATACAGAGGAATACAATTTTTCGATGAGTCACGTGGCTCTGTAATAGATTGCTTGCCTGTCAAGTGGACGGTCGGGGTTCAGTTCCCCTCCAATGCAAATTTTTAAACAAAGGTGCATGTTTTACGAGATTTGTATGAAGCTTAAAATACAGTGGGTGGTCAAAAATATGAAAACACCACAAGCAAAAGACACCATCATGCCTAACACGGTGTAGGAAACGCGTTGGCACTAAAAAGAGCTTTTAGTCATTTCGGAATGGATAAATATGGGTCCTACATGGTTTGAAAGGGAATCTTATACCATTCCTTCCAGCAAATTTGTGGCAAGTTCAGGT
Source organism: Schistocerca piceifrons (assembly GCF_021461385.2). Lineage (NCBI taxonomy): Eukaryota > Metazoa > Arthropoda > Insecta > Orthoptera > Acrididae > Schistocerca > Schistocerca piceifrons. The sequence goes on along the minus strand of NC_060144.1, from coordinate 149,958,633 downwards.
AACAATGATGGATGTGGATAGCGATCTCGCAGTCTCCTCTTCAAGGTACACCACAAGCCCCCAATAATATTGAGATCTGATGACTCTGGTGGCCGAAGCAGAAGCGAAAATTCATCCTCGTGCTCACAAAATCAATCCTGGACCACGCGAGCTGTGTGAACATCGACCTGTCGCCTTGAAACACAGCATCATAACTCGGGAACAAACACTGAATGACGGGATGAACCACAATAGTCACATAATCTTTGGCATGGACCCATAGAATATTGCGATATGGTTGCCCAGATCATCACCAATACCCGTCACGTTTCACTCTTGAGTCGTAAACTCCACTAGAGTCCGCCTCCGTAGTTGAGTGGCGGTCTGTCTTCGTTGGTGCATCAGCACAGACGTATGTTTACACCCTTGCCGCGGAAGATCACGCGTGCGTGATTGCTTACCTATATGGCATGCTTGCAAGTTTTGAGGCAACCTATATAGAATGACACATGCATACCGAAAGTCGATTCTTAAGATGAACTTTCGAAGGAGTATGGGTGATCTATGGCCTGTGAAATTCAGCGGTTCCTATGAGACGAAGATGATTACAACGAACTTATTGGAATACACCTAGTCGATAATGCAGCATGCATTAGACACTAAACATGTTCTCAGATTTCGTCACCCCATCAGACACATCGGCGAGGTAACTACTGATCACACAGGACTGGGATTACGAAGCATACACATCTTCGAAATTCCCTTCGAGGTTCCGTCGACTTAGTGATAGATACCTATACCAGTGTGGAAGAGTGCTTAGCCACGTGGAGGAAAAATAATCGAACTTCACGACCTACGCAATTCAGAGTAGGTGACGCAACATGTACCCTCCTACTTGTTCATCGGCGGATGCAGAGAAATAGTCGTCTACGATGGAAAACCCAAAACATGCTCTTGATGAGGGAAGCAAGACCACGGCCGGCTGGCGAACCCGTGCCTACATCCACGCCAACGCTGCTGATACTAGCGCATGTTGACGCATTCAGAACAAACGCCATCCTACAGAATGTCCAGATACAACTTCCTGACAGTTTGCGCCAGTAGTCCGCAGAAGAGACCATCAGCCTGGGTCAAACGACGTGCACCATACACTCCGGCCCAAGCAACGCCGTTGCCGACGGGGAGGAACTGATAGGAGGGATGGAAATTGATCCCACGGTAATTCCGAAGGCTGCTTACGTCCCTGAACTCCGGGAGTCACTTCTGGACTCGGACACTGAAGCGCACGTGCAACTAAAGATCGTCGAAGCGTCAGAAGTAACGAACGCTAGCGCCGTCTGACACCTGCTTAATGAACACCACGGCAGACAGAGTTGCGTATAATAATTACATGGTGAATCCCGATGCGTAAGGAGAGATTCTTCCCTCTTATAGCAGTACGAAGCTAATCATACGAGGCAAGGGCTGAATGCAGATCCACCAGACGGAGATCCGTCGCTCATAGAGCCTCCATCGACCGCAGCTACACCTTTGGGCTCGATCTTCCCGGAGGAAGAGAGATGGACCTTCAGCAAGGGAACTGGGCCGATGAATGTGATACTTGTACTCAGACCGACGACTCAGTCAAATGGCAGGTGCGGCGTCCACCAAATGTTAGGCATGCAGAAAAATCACTCTGTCGAGCAGAAACCAGGTCGCCGGCAAATAGCATGCAAGTTAACATAGGCGTTCATAAGCGAATTACGCAATGAGGAGCAACGGCAGGCATATCGAATAGCCTCTGTGAACAGTGATATGATTAGAACGCCGTTCAGGTTCCTATTACTACGGGACATGCAGCGTGCGTCAGACATCAACGTCGTCCTTCTGTAGAAACTATGAGTCGAGAGATTTCCTGATCTCTGTGAGAACGATACATACATTACACCCTCTACAGATGACAGTAGCGGAACAGCGATACTTCTAGGGGAAGGCATAGTATCTGAGGATGTGGTGTGGCTGCCGTTAGCGCGGGAACTGGTGGTAACAGTGTTAGGAGTACAGATCATTAATATCTGTGCCCTTCGGGGTCCGACAGAAGGCGCGTTCGTTTCCGATGTTATGCAAGATTGCACCACTATTCTTTGGTCGCTACGAGCATATCTTATTCAGAGGCGACCTTAGCTGCGTGCTCGCACAAAACGACCAGTACCCACGTTGTAATTCATGCCAGGAGCAGAGGCAGCTGGTGTAGGACATGAATCTAATCGCTGCTTGGGAAACGATACGTGGAGACAGACACGACTGTACATACGTTTCAAATCATTCTGTAGTCACCTCGCTCGAATTTATATCACACGTTATCTCGAATTTGCCATCCTCGATGCGGAATTATGACCCGTCGCCTTCTCAGATCACATGACATACACGTGCACGGTATTCTTACGTCGTCAACGGCTGTGGAGGGGTCGCAGTGACTGGAAATTGAATACTGCACACCTTAGGGAACCTCAGTGCAGACGCTTAATCGAAGACACTTGGTACGTATGTAAACGACACCTCCCGATGCATCCGTCGACGGTGGTGGCTGGAATGCGTTAAGCCTGCATTACGCCGAGCCTTGATTGCATACGGAAGGGAGCAGATGGTGTCGAGGTGCAATGTAATGGAATTTTATTCGACGATGCTCCACGAACACTCTGTACAAGCGCCGTCACAATATCGGAATCCTGTCATAAAAAGAGAGAAAAAATAATTTCCATAACGCAAAGCTATCTGGAAGACGTCACAGACAGCCAAAGGGCCTTTAAACGAGTCCATGGAGAATCGCCGTGGATGTATCATGTTATCAAGGGGGAAAAAAAAACATAGCCGCAGAACCGTAATTCAGGCGTTCGTTCTGCAGGATGGTCGCCGCATAACATGCAAAAAGTAATTGCCAACGCCTTTGTGGAACAATGCGGTCACCTTTACGACGAAGCAGATCACGACGAGGCAGCCTTCCATGATGTCCCACGATCGCTGTCCGCGTGCCTCGACGCAATGGCCGAGCAAGTCTTAACGGGGTAAGTAACAGAGGACGATGTAAGGCAACCCCTCGATAAGGGAGCATCCAACAAGTCGCCGGGGCCAGAAGGGTTTGTGTTAGAGTTCATCAATCATCTGAAGATGTCATTACTCTTCGTTGTACCGCAAATTGATGTCCAACAATGTGCAAACCATTCAGCAGCACAGAAATACAGACAAACCTGTCACTGATCTCTGTTAACTGCGATTATAAGATATGAACCAGGATATGTGAATGACATTTCTAACGCGTACTGCCCCAAGTGATACCACCGACCAAACCCAGCTGGAGGGGAATAGAAATATACATACGGCAATTAGTGACTACAGCCATGTGATCGCACCGGCAGCAGCGTGTCGTTTCCGGGGTGTACTGGTGTCGATAGATTTTGATCACGCCTTTGACTGGGGAAGCCACACTTTTCTTGTGGAAGTGATGATGCACATGAAGTGTCCACAGTGTTCTGTCACGGTCGTGATCCGACTACTCCACGGCGCCTCCTCCAAAGGGACCATCAATGGACGCATGGTGCAGCTCATCACCATCTCGCTATCGGCTAGACAAGGGTGGCCGCTGTCGATGATATGTTATACCATCTCTCGCGACACGCTGCCCTGCGTGCTCTGAAACCGACTCCAGGGAATGACGATAAGGCACCATAAGCTTATATTCAGAACATAACGCGGATAACGTGGATGGCACGGTCGGGTGACCAGACAAGAGCAGCTAAGCACTGGATTAATTTGTAGGCATGGCTATGGGAAGTTGCACGACAGACGACAGACAATATGAAAGGCTTGTGAATGATCTTCACTATCGACTTTCGATGCACAGCAGCACTCAGCTAAAGACAAATGTTTCGTACGAGTGTTCAAAATCACAGGTCAAGGGTACCAGCCTTGATCCAACGGATTACCGTTGCCAACACTTATTCAGCTTCTCGCATTCCCAAATAGGCCCAAGTCCTTCCAATGCCAGTGGGGTGGACGCCCAGAATTCTGGCGGCATCAGGATACTTTGTGAACACAAGGCTGCTTCTTTAAGTCGGGTATGAAATATTCACCCTCCGTAGCAGACGTGGAGACCTTGGGTTAGACCACGAACAGTGGCGATCTATGTAAGCACGACGATCAAGATGTGCACACGACACCAGACAAGTCTGACTGGCACATTAATAACGGAACTGGCACTATACTATCGTCTGCCGCTGGTAAAGGTGTCTCACATATCACCATCGCGTGACCAGATACGATTTTCTTTTGGTATGGTTCATTTATATACATATGGGACCACCGACTACCAAGAAGGCAACGGTAAGTGACGTAATGTCGTAGAGAGGCGGCAACCAGTGGTGACATGGTGAGTTGTACGGTGTACAGTGCACCACGTACACCTTGTTACGGAGACGCGCGCACTGTTGTATCCGTTTGTAACGTTCCAGGTTACATACAGTTCATTCGGCGGATACGGAGCCGTGCCGACAGTGCGTTGCTATAGACACAGATGAACATGGGCTGACATGCAGCTCTTCATAGGCAGTGTGGTGTTTGGTCCAAGAAGTGATCGTCTTCCTCCTTCGGGTAGCGCCAAAAGCAACAAAACATACTAATTCTTCAGGACATAACATACTCCAATTACTACATATGATGATTCTGAATAAGAAAGGGCTAGGACAGTGGACGGGATCCTCCATCGCACGCGAAGACGTGCCGGACACAACACGAGCTACAATGGGATCCGCGAGAAAAGCTCCCTCGAAGATGAACTTGGTCCGTTACCGAGGAAAGCAATTTATGTCTGTTATTTGTTACAAAATTTGTGTCAAAAAAGTGTTGAAACAGTATACTTGTTTGCATTTTCAAGAAATATCTTGTTTTATAAAAAAAAAAGTTATCAGCGCGGCTGACTCCCATGCAGCGGGCCCAGGGTCGTTTTCTAGCTGGGTCGGAGATTTTATCCTCTCCGGGAATGCGTGTTGTGTTGTCATCATTATCATCTCATCATCATCGACATGTAAGTCGCCGCAATGCCTTCATATACAAAGACTTGCACAAGGGTGGCCGAACGGTCCCAGGTGGAGCTTGGGCCAATAATGGAAATTCGGCCAGAAGCTGGAAACAGTGTGAAACAAGACTTTACGACCCAACGACGTTCTTCCATTGCCCTGTTGTCCGAGTTTTGTAGATTCAACACCACGTTTTCCTGTTAGGGTATTTGTATCACTGACAAATGATTCTGGAGTTCCATCCAGCTCAGCTATTCGGTGCTTCTGGAACTCCCTTTGTGTCGTTTTGGAGTTGGCAGCGTTCGTCAGAGGTATATTCATTTCTACATTTCTACTCTTCAATGACCATCCGTCATGATCATTGAACATGTGCTTTCGTCTGCGTTGTGACTTATCGGATGATATTTTCCCGCTTGCACTCTAGGCGGCACGAATCTTCGATTTTCTGCCTCTTGAAACATTGAAAACCTCGGCTACATTTATTTTGGAAGCGCCCACCAAACGAGCGCTAGCAATTTTTCCAATTTCGAATTCACTTAGCTCCGACATAATACACGCACAACTACACATAACACTGTTCTGATCGCCACTGCCGCTTGCAACGCATAGAGGACACTGAACAGGTCTCATTCGGTAGGCAAACAGAACTCAACCTGCAGTCTTGGATATCATCTGCATTTATTTTCTAGCCTGAATTTCTCTCAGTGTTTCCATGTTATTTTCCAACGATTGTACACATCGATTGAAAAGCAAACAAAGAGCGCTGGTTCGAGTCACATTGTAGTTATTTTTGTTTTTATTTTTCCATTAACTTAGAATATCTATGTAACTTATGTTCGAGATTCATAATAAAAAGTTTAAGTTGTAAAAAATTGCGAATTAAGTTTTCGGGGAAAAATAAAAAATCAAATGCTCTTAACTGAACTGAATTCTTTCTTTTATGCGAGAGGTGTGGTCTCACATGAGCCAAAGTTATAAGCGTTGTAAAAAACGCAGAGAACAATAACTGTCATGGCGTCCCAAATTCTGTACAAGCTCGTCCTCCAGGCCGTGAAGGCAGAGGGGACTTCTACCAGTCGCCGTGTCACCCTCTGCCTTGCAGCTTCATGCAGTAAGGAGGGGACTACACTCAGCACATCGCTCTCAGGGCCGGTTTTCAGACTTTCCAGATCGTGCAGCCGCTACTTCTCCGTCAAGTAGCACATCAGTTGGCATCACGAAACTGAGTGCACCCCGTACCACTCCTCCCACCAAGGAAAAATCATTGGCACCACCGGTAGTCAACCCTGGGTCCGCTGCATCGCAGCCGTCGACATTGACCGCACAGCTATGGAGGTGGACATTCTATACAAATGGTCCGCTGCTATCGCGTTTCCCCTGAAGTTCCATGCAATTTGAATTTGCATAGCCGGCCGGTGTGGCCGAGCGGTTCTAGGCGCTACAGTCTGGAACCGCGCGTCCGCTACTGCCGCAGGTTCGAATCCTGCCTCGAGCATGGATGTGTGTGATGTCCTTAGGTTAGTTAGGTTTAAGTAGTTCTAAGTTCTAGGGGACTGATGACCTCAGAAGTTAAGTCCCATAGTGCTCAGAGCCATTTGAATTTGCATAATTTTTAATTAGCATGTAATTGATGATTTTTGTATTGAAATGATGGAGGTATTCGAACACAAGAGAATAAATGAAAAACATGGTCACCAATACGAGACTCGAACCGCTGATTACGAGTCCTGAGCGCTACCGATTTTTTTTATTATTTTTCAACTTTATGTATTTTATGCTTCAAGAATATTCTCATAGACTGAACTTTATTGGTTAAAAATTTGCAACAGTCGGGAATTCAGCCCCAGTCACCTCCTTAATAGGAAGTATTCTATCACAGAACTGTTATGTACGACTTCGAACACAGCTGTGAGGAGAGGTGTTCTACAAACTGATTCAACAAGTGTCATCGTAGGGAGGCTGGACAGGAGCAGAAATGATTAACGAACAAGTTAACACAGTAAACACAAAATTTACTTAACTTGTAGTTCTCCAAGTGTACGAAGACCTATTATAAATAATGCAGCCGGCCGCGGTGGTCTAGCGGTTCTAGGCGCTCAGTCCGGAACCGCCCGACTGCTACGGTCGCAGGTTCGAATCCTGCCTCGGGCGTGGATGTGTGTGATGTCCTTAGGTTAGTTAGGTTTAAGTAGTTCTAAGTTCTAAGGGACTGATGACCACAGATGTTAAGTCCCATAGTGCTCACAGCCATTTGAACCATTTTTTTAAAATAATGCAGAAAGAAATGGATTCCATCTTTCTGTGTCAACAAGGAAGAGTCTCTCTGAACTAAAGCACGAACGATGGAATCGGAGCCGCAACTACGCGGCGTCTGCGCAGCTTCATGTAGCGAAGTGGCTCCGAGCGCGAGTGGGTCGTCGGGCTGCCGCCGGCCATCCTATCTCCTGGCCCCAGAGGACTGTCGTAACCCAGAGCTGCTGGAGGCTTGGCTCAGTGGGCATGCGCCATTGGGTCCACCAGATCCTGCACGACCGCTATCGGTTTCTGATGGAAACTTACAATTCCGCTGCCAATCACGAGACGCCCGTGGGGTAGTATCAATATGTGGTACCACAAGTACCAGCGAAAAATTATCCTCCACTTTCGTGAATTAGAGTCCCTCAGAAAACTTGAAACTCTATTCCCTAGAGAATTTTGAGAACTATGTCGAACTGCTTTGGGAAAATGATATTTGAGTTCTGCACTTCACATACCATAAATACAGTAAATTCTAAAAATTGATTGCTGTGTGGTCTCCTTGTTAATACTTTTTTTGCTAATCGATTCTCTTTGGAATTCATCAGGCGAATACTGATAAGGGAAGTTAAATTAGCAGGCCAGAGAGAGAGAAACAATCGAGACATGATCAATGAATGCATGTTAAGATGCATCTCCGGATGACCGAGGCGGTTAAGGTAACCGCTCTAGAGAAGTAGAACCACCGATTCGAGTCCCGGTGCCACACAAATTTTCAATCCTTACGATTGATTTATTTCAGTGCCCGTAGGCGACTGAAGTCCTATTTCTCATAATCGGTGCATTACGTAATACCACCTCTTGCCTTATGGGAATACGTCCAGAAGCAATACTCAGAATGAATCTCCTCTCATGAAAGAAGAACGCATGAACCGCCCCTCCCCCCGCCCCCTCCACGCCCTGTCCTTTTTGGTCCAGTTCCTGTGCTCTTGGTACCATCGCAGACGGAGCCACCGATGATCGAGTGTAAACAGAACACAGTGAGCTGGTCTTGAGGTAAAGAGACCAGCACCTTGTAGTCGCCGTCCCAGTGTGGAGCATGAGCTTCTGTGCCCTGCATTCCTGTTAAAGGTGGTTACAGCATCACCCGCTGTTTAATGTTGATCGCTTCTTGCCTGTTGGAAAATATAGCGGTCATCTGATGCTGTAATTCACAGTGGTCCACCACCGGCTCTTCTTTGGGCAGGAGTGTCGGTGCCTCGAAACATTCCCCATGCGGGTGAAACAACCTGTGAGAAATACCGACCTCCTGAGCTATACTCGTCTCACTTCCCCTTCTTCCAACTTTCCCGTACGAAGACATCTAAATGTTGTTTCGGGTTATGTCTTAACAGCTCGTGGATGATCAGCCATGGCAGAACGCCTTTCAGAAAATGGAATTGCATTCGACGACATGTGTGTTGTTACACAGACTCAACGGTTCCTGACGAAGAGTAACAAAAAAAGCGACTAAAATTAATACCTCACAAAACTCATCTGTGAGGACTGCCACATTACCGTTGAGAGTAACATTGTGCACCCTTCTATGACCCAGAGAGCTCTGCTGCACGGAGGTTAAACGCCTGTCAGGACCACCCTTGCCAGGCGGGTCTCTTGGCAGGAATCAGGGGAAGAGCAGTTGAGAATGTTGGGTAGCATTAGCTAGGGGGGGGGGGGGGAGGGAGCGGGGGGCTGCTCTTAGTAGACCCTGTTACAGGAAACAACCTTGATGAAGAACAGAGGAGGACACACTACTAAACCTGGAGAGATGGATCCGTAGTCGTAGTGAAAGCTACCATCTAAGGAAGGTAAACTCGTAAGAAAAACGGATCTGCTGGGCTACCTAAAGGAGGCAGCCCCACCACTTAGCCACCGTGGTTACAGATTGATATCCTGTAACTGAGGAATCATAACACTACTCACAAAAATAAAACGGAAAAACGGACTGAGCTGTTGATACGGCCAAAGCGAAGAGAAGGTTTAAGAATAAAAGGGCTTGGAAATTCTGAAAAAGTGTCATGGAATATTAAGGGAACAAGCGCTAAAGATAAGCAACTAACGTAGAAACTAAACACTGAAAAATTTTAGGTAGCTGTAATATCAGAAACAAAGAATGAAGCAAGTAGAACTGAACGGGCAAGAGCGGGTGTTGCACTTATGATTAAAAGTACGCACAGAAAATGTCTCCAATCAGACATATTCATAAATGCAAAACTGATACGTGTACAGGTGAAGATGTTGAGAAAGCTGGTGAATATATTTGGTATATATGCTCCGGACCACGCGTTAAGAGAAGAAACGGATCCTGAAATGCATGCAGGCGACGATTAATGGAATACCTAATTCAGAATATTTATTAATTGCTGGGGATTTCAGTTCAAGGATAGGTAAATCTACCATTAAAGGAATTGTGGGCCATGTACCAAAAACTACAACAGAGATTAATCAAAAGATGTTTTACCTCCAATAACGTCAGAATGACAACTAGTTTTTCCCCATAAAAATATTCATAAATCTACATGCCAATGGGAAAGCCACACCAATGTTAGAAGACACCAGAATCTACAGAGGATACGACGTTAGTACTGACTATTTTCTGTTAATATCAAAACTGACAATCCCTTTGTACAGCACTAAAAGCTCTAATACAAAACAAATACAGGAAGAAGTTTATAGAACACGTTTGCTACAAGATCTAAGTCTTAGATGGTTTCAAAGAAAACCTTTACATGCAGTAAAAATAGACGTGCAAGAGGAAAGGAACATTAATGAAGGCCGGCCGCGGTGGTCTAGCGGTTCTCGGCGCTCAGTCCGGAACCGCGCGACTGCTACGGTCGCAGGTTCGAATCCTGCCTCGGGCATGGATGTGTGTGATGTCCTTAGGTTAGTTAGGTTTAAGTAGTTCTAAGTTCTAGGGGACTGATGACCACAGATGTTAAGTCCCATAGTGCTCAGAGCCATTAATGAAGACTGGAAAGAAGTAAGAAGAAATAAAAGTAGCTGCTGATGAAGCTTTAGGATAAAGCATGAATATAAAAACAAACGATACTCCTAAACTGGAAACAAAGAACTAGCGGACACGATAAAATATAAGAAACAGGCTTACCCGAAATATCTGTAATCCAGGAAACAGTGAGACCACATCGAATATAAACGGCACTTAGCAATGGTCAGAAGCAAAGCTGAGTGAAATGTCGTAGGATATAAAGTGGCATCAATCTGAAGCCTATTAAATGTTGAAACAAGTTATTAGAAATAAAAGGGATGTGATGCAAATAAGTTCTGTTTCAGAAAATGTGTGGCTGGATTACTTCGAAAGTACACTGGCAAAAAAAGAAATCCCAACACCAAACAGGAGTTGTGCGAGATAAACGAAAGTTGGTAAGCTTGTTCCATCTGAAAGATGATGTCGCCAGAATCATAAGAGTGGCGCTAGTAACGCCACTATAAGGATTCAAATCAGGTCTACTTTAAATACAGACTGTAACGATCGTGAGCGTAAGTTGGCTTTGAGGTTGCACATGGTGAGCTGATGATAGCGAAGAAAGCCTTTAAGATGACAAATACGCCGTTATTAACAGCACACTGAGTTTGTATGAGGGCTTGTAACAGAACTCCGAGAAGCTGTGTATTCTTTCCGCGATATTACAGAAAGTCACTGCACATGATTTCTGGCAGCAGTGGTCCCGGAAAGGTAAAACCATTTGTGACTTCATTTGTGTCTATCGAGAGTTCACTGGAGTGCAGGATGGAGGTCTGTTGTGTTTTCTGATGAAAGCTGTTTCTGCCTCGGTGAGAAGGTGAGAAGGAGGCCAGGTGTGCGCCTGCAACCAACCTGTCTGCGGTTTACACACACTGAGCCTACACCTGGAGTTACGCATTTTTGTGCGTCAGTCAGGTGATTCATAAACAACATTCCAGGTGCTGTTTTCCAACAGGATAACATATCACTGTCGTAGCCCAACATGCTCTACAGAGTGTCGACAGGTTGTCTTGGCCTGCTCGATCACCAGATCTGTCTCCATACGAGCACATACGGTAAATCATCCGACGAAACTGCAGCATCATCCACAACCAGTATTAACCGTCCCTGTATTGACCAAGGACACCTAGCATGGAACTCCATCCCACACCTGTACATCCAACACCTGTACACGACAACGCATGTACATTGGCATGCTTGAATTCAATATTCTGGCAATTACAACAGTTATTAATGAACAACATTTCGCTTCTGCAATGGTGATTCTCTCGCTTATGTTAACCTGTGATCTTGCAACATTAATCGCTTAAATATGTTACCTAGACAAATGTATTCCCAAAATATAACTACTCTTCATCGATTATTTCTTGTCAATGGAAATTTTTTCCTTTAGTGCATACGGACAGATGATGAGGTTGTGGCTTGCGCGCATGACTAGTTTCGGTAGTGTCTACTCCCAGATATCCCTCTGGGCCGTTGCTGGGAGACCAATGGACATTCACTGCAGGGATATACCCTTTGAGCCCCTGCTTGGCTTGCAACAGGGAGGGACTAGCTCTCACCAATGGTTGTTGGAGGTGCTCGTTGATTGAGGACGAATGAGTGCTTCAAGTTGGCCGAATATTGCTGGGCGGCTTCGGCGTCCTCTCGTGACCGTTATCGGTACCACCACGCCGTTGGGAGCTTGACTGCCGCAGGAAGCGAAGCTGCTTGGAGACACGTTGCTTATGCATATTGTGGACTAACATGAGATTTTTGTTTGAGTCATCAGCCTTCTGACAGGTTTGATGAGGGCCCGCCACGAATTCCTCTCCTGTGCCAAACTCTTCATCTCAGAGAAGCACTTGCAACCTATGTCCTCAATTACTGCTGGATATATTCCAATCTCTTGTCTCCCTCTACAGTTTTTATCCTCTACAGCCCCCTTTAGAACCATGGAAATTATTCCTGATGTCTTAACAGATATCCTGTCATCCTATCCCTTCTTCTTGTCAGTGTTTTCCATATAGTCCTTTCCGATTCTGCGCAATATCTCCTCATTCCTTACCTTACCAGTCCACCTAATTTCCAACATTCGCCTCTACCACCACAGCTCAAATGCTTCGATTCTCTTCTGTTCCGGTTTTTCGCGAGTCCATGTTTCACTACCAAACAGCTTTGTGCTCCAAACGTACATTCTCAGAAATTTCTTCCTCAAATTAAGGCCTCTGTTTGATAACAGCAGACTTCTCTTACCCAGGAATTCCCTTTTTGCCAGTACTTGTCTGTTTTTGATGTCCTCCTTTCTCCGTCCGTCATTGGTTATTTTGCTACCTCGGTAACAGAATTCCTACTACTTCGTGACGATCAATCTTGATGTTAAGTTTCTCCCTGTTCTCATTTCTACTACTTCTCATTACCTTTGCCTTTCTATTTCTATTACTTCTTATTACTTTTGTCTTTCTTCAAAAAAAATGGTTCAAATGGCTCTGAGCACTATGGGACTTAACATCTGTGGTCATCAGTCCCCTAGAACTTAGAACTACTTAAACCTAACTAACCTAAGGACATCACACACATCCATGCCCGAGGCAGGATTCGAACCTGCGACCGTAGCAGTTCCGCGGTTCCGGACTGAGCGCCTGAACCGCTATACCACCGCGGCCGGCCTGTCTTTCTTCGATTTACTCTCAATCCATATTCTGTACTCATTAGATTTTTTATTCCGTTCAGCAGATTCTGTAATTCTTCTCCACTTTCACTGGGGGTAGGAATGTCATCAGCGAATTTTATCATTGATATCCTTTTACTTCGAATTTTACTTTCACTCTCCGACCTTTTTTTATTTCCATCATTCCTTCTTCTATGTATAGATATTACCAGTCTTTCCCTTTAGCTTACCCCTATTTTCCTCAGTATTTCGAACATCGTGCACCATTTTTCATTGTCGAATGCTTTTGCCAGATCGACAAAGCCTGTGAACGTGTCTTGAGTTTAGTCTTGCTTCCATTATCAATTCCAACGTTAGAACTGCCTCGCTGGGGCCTTATCTTTCCTAAAGCCAAACTCATGCTCTTCTAACACTTTTTCAGTTTTCTTTTCCATTCTTCTGTATGTTATTCTTGACAACAACTTGGATGCATGAGATGTTAAGCTGATAGTGCAATGATACTTGCACTTGTCGCTCTTGCAGTATTCGGAATTTTGTGGATGATATTTATCCGAATCACCAGAATCATACCTTCTACGCACCAACGTAAACAGTTGTTTTGTTGCCACTTCCCACAAAAATTTGAGAACTTCTGATAGAATGTTGTCTATCCATTCTGCCTTATTTGATCTCAAGCCTTCGAAAGCTCTTTTAAACTTTAATACTAGTATTGGATCATCTATCTGTTATAAATCGACTCTGTCTCTTCTTCTATCAAGCCATCAGACAAGTCTTCAACCTGATAGAGGGCTTCAGTGTACTCTTTTCACATATACAGCCCTCCTCTGCATTTCCCTGCACTTAAGAGAGGAATTCCGATTGCACTCTTAATGTTAAAACCATTGCTTTTAATTTCACCAAATATTGTTTTGACTCTTTCGAGTTCTTCACATTTTTCATGCAGGCATATCGCCGTAGATTCTCTGCACTTCCTCCTTATTTTATTCCTGAACTTCCCTGAACGTTCTTGTACTTCCTTTTTTTATCGATCAAATGAAGTATTTCTTCTCTTATCAATGGATACTTCACAATTACCTTCTTTATCCCTATGTTTCTCTTTCCAGCTTATGTGATTACTTTTAAATGCGAACATTTTTAGGTTAGGTTTTACCGTGACTGTTACTGATATTAAATGAAACAACAAGTTCACTGTTACCAGTCACCGTTTTATTTTTATTTATTTCCACGACGCGTTTGGGTGGTTTTACATTAGTTAGTGTTACATTTGTGTGTGTGTTGTGTTACGATTTTTGGAGGAACTTCTGGCACTGCCTAGTGGAGAAACAAGACACTATTTCAGAATATGGTTTAGGGTTACTTTTGACAAAAGATTAACTGATATCTAATGGTAAACACTAAATAAGTAAACTAGAGTACCTCCAGTGGTCACAGGTTCTTTTTGCTGTCGTAACACATCACATGTATACTGCCACATTTGTAAACAAATATGGCGTCTGGAATCAGCTGGGTGCAAGGTTCGTATAGCAGAAGAGAAGACATAATCGCAAAGTGCAAAGAATATACATCGTAACAACATTATTACAGAATAATTGTTTAAAGCATTTGAAGGTGTCGAATATATGTGTGTGTACTTCAGGTGGTATATAAATCCAATTTTGACAAGTTAAAACAGCTAAACATTCGTACTCGTTTACACAATGAGGTGAAATGTTAAAATGGATTTAACTTCATACTTGTTAATAATAATGTTACATACTTGAATTACAATGATCATATTGGCTAAGGCAGTAAAATCATACATAGATGACACTCTTTGATTGGAATTAATAAACAGATGTGAGGTGCTAATGGCAGAAGGAGAGGAAGAGAGAGAGAAAGCGTGTGTGTGTGAGAGGGAGAGAGAGAAAGAGAGGGAGTGAGAGAGAGAGAGAGAGAGAGAGAGAGAGAGAGAGAGAGAGAGAGAGGAAAAAGTGATTATATGAGAGCAAACATTTACATGGCATGGAGTCTTAAGATTACATGTTGCATACATTGGCTGCCTAAAGGTTGGGGAAATACGTTGGTTAATGCTATAAAATATGCAGATAGATATACATTTGTGCTAGTAGTTGATGTACATACAGTCTTAAGCTGACATGGGGTACAAGCTCTTGGTGTGATGAATTATCTGTGAATGAGGTCAATCTCTTGTACTCTTGGCGGCTGTCAATATTTATGGTAAGCATTAGGATGTGTGCACATGTATTAGTGTGTGTGTGTGTGTGTGTGTGTGTATTTGTGTGTGTGTGTGTGTGTGTGTGTGTGTGTGTGTGTGCATTCTTAAGAGTGTAGGCAGTTGCTGAAAACAGAGATGATACTATTGTAAATATTGTCATTTTTGTCATTTAAGATGGATTGGGGTTGTTTCATTTGGTGTCTGTATATTTGGAGTATTTCAAGGATGTCTAGTTTTCTGCCTTTTGGTTGGATGTGTAGGATGCCAATACTTGTTAACATGCTGTTTTGTTTCATGCAGGTGGGTAGCTATTGCTGATGTGTGGTATTTTTTGTTTCTTAGTGCTGCCATGTGTTCCTTGAACCTAATCTCAAATGATCTGCCTGTCTGGCCTATGTAGAAGCAGTTACAGTCCAAACATTCAATTTTGTACACACCTATGTGATGAAGTGGGTTTCGTGTGCCGATGTTGTGGGGTAACTTCTGTCCAATCTTGTTGTCTGTTGTAAAGGATATGCTTATGCCTTTTCGTTTGAAGACATTGGCTATCGGGTATGAAATGTTACCCAGAAAGGGGATTGTATGGTAGATGTTATTTTCTTTTTGTTTTTTATGTTGTGATTGCTTTGCCATCATTGTTTTAGGGTGTCTACTATTGAGCTGTTATAACCATTTTCAATAGCTGTTTGTTTTATTATTTCAATTTCTTGATCACATATATCTTCTGAGAATGGTAGTTGGATAGCTCTATTAATCATGTACCGAATGCTGCCATTTTGTGTGTTGCAGGGTGGCAAGAGGAGTTGTGGATTGTGGTATGTGTTGTGGTAGGCTTCCGATAAATTTCAAACTGATGTCTGTTATTCTTTATTCTAATGATAAGGTCTAGGAAATTTATACTGTCATCTTTTTGGTGTTCAACTGTGAATTTTATGTTTTCATGGGAGTTGTTGAATAACTGCTTCAACTCACTGATGTCATCTTTAGTGCCTTTGATTAAAATGATGGTATCATCTACATATCTGTAGTAGTAGATGCTATTTTTGAGGAGGTGGTGATTGGAATTGAGGATTTTGTCTTCTAGGTTACTTATAAATATTTCTGCTAGCAATCCGGAAAGATTTGAGCCCATTGCCAGACCATCTGTTTGTTTGTAGATTTTGTTGTTAAATTTAAAATAGTTGTGTGAAAGTGTGAATTCAAGCAGGTCCATTAGTTCATTATGCGAGTTGAAGGGATTTTTTTTGTGTTTATGTAGGTTGGCATTTATTATCTATAGTGTGGAATCTATTGGCACAGAGGAATAAAGGTTTTGTATGTCAAATGAGGCAAGTGTGGCTCCATCAGATACTTGTATGTTTTTGACATATTGTGTGATCCTGTTGTGTTTTTAAGTGTTCACTCATTATTGAATGTGTATGCTTGTTTGAGAATTCTGAAGAGCATTTTATTGAGCTTGAATGTTCGGCTGTTCCTACAGTTCACTATGGGCCTGATGGGGGTCCAATTTTAGTGGATCTTTGGTTATGATCTAAGGCAAGGTGCTTGTGGGCTCATTGTTACAATGTTTCTTGCTTCTTGGATGGTGAGTAGAAAGTTAATGTTGTTTGAAATGTGTTTAATCTCCTTTTCTATTCTGGCTGTTGAATCTTTATGTATTTCAGACATGTTGCTGGTTTGGAAGAAGTCTAAAGTTTTTTTCTATGTATGTTGTTATGTCCATTACAACAGTTGTTTTGCCCTTGTCAGCTTTTACAATTATTGCATTATTCATGTTTAATTTAGTCTTAATGGTACGTGTAAGGGCTTCTACTCTCTTCTTGTATGCTGGGAATGGTTTTGCAATTTCCTTTTCAATGATTTCGTTAATTTTGTGGCAGGCTGATATTCTGTCAGTTTGCTTCTTAAAGGCGATGGTCGAGATCTGTGTGACACAAGTGATCTTAAAGTTTTAAGCTTAAAGCTTAAAGATTTGTTTCACGACACTGTTCACATGCGCAACACAGGGCCTACCAAGAGTCAGCAATGCTCGGCAGTTGAACACGATGTGTAAAGTACAAGTTATAAAAAGAGAAAGCTTTGGAAAATAAAATATTCAGTATTCACACATATAGAAATATTTTTTATAGAAAGCTTACAGTTTATCGTGGACAGCTGTAGGCGATAATCCGCTCGCACAGGCGCTAACGCCACTGGACACTACGGCTTTCCCCTGAGGGTGCTTGTGCATGGATTTGTCTTTTCTCTATGCACACCAGAGAGGAGGCCGCCCCTCGGTGTTTTTCTGGCGTGAGAAAGTTTGTTGCTTCCGTCTAAACATAACGAACTGTCCAATCCAAAGTGACGACGCTCCAGTCTCCAGCCACGGTGCAGTCGGTGCTTAGCAATGGAGAGAGACTGTTCTAAACCAGTTCCAAGCTTATGGATCAGAATGATGCTTTTTGCAAGGTTGAATGGGAAGTTTCAGTTGCATTTTCCTGCTTTTACGTAGAAAAGCGAACATATTCTTTCGTCAGATTGGCATCAGCTTTCAACATCCCCTCCAAATGGGTCCTGAGAATGATGAGATTTCTGGGAGAGCTTTCTCGAAGACAGGCGATTCCTTTCCCGGCTGTCTTCTGCTGCTAACGGCCGTCCTCTCGTACGGTACTTGAAGTAAGTAAGTTATGCTGAGGTTTTTCATCTTTTATGCTCATGTATCTATGTTTAATATTTGTCTTATTTATGATGCTTTTACCCAGATGTGAAGTCTGATACACTGATGAGCCAAAACATAATGACTACCTGTTTGTCTGTCTTTGGAACGAAATACAGCCCGTCTCTGTGGCCGAGCGGTTCTAGGCGCTTCAATCCGGAACCACGCTGCTGTTACGGCCGCAGGTTCGAATCCTGCCTCGGGCATGGATGTGTGTTTTGTCCTTAGGTTAGTTACGTTTAAGTAGTTTTACGTCTAGGGAACTGATGACCTCAGATGTTAAGTCCCATAGTGCTTAGAGCCATTTGAACCATTTTGAACGAAATACAAAATTAAAGTAGGAGGCGAACCAATTGTAAGCTACTCCCCTTACTCCATAATGTTCCAACTTCTGCAGTAATATTTTGTGGTCAACACAGTCAAAAGCCTTCGTTAAATCAAAGAAAACACCTAACGTTCGCAACCTTTTATTTAATCCGTCCAAAACCTCACAGAGAAAAGAGACTATAGCATTTTCAGTTGTTAAGCCATTTCTAAAACCAAACTGTACATTTGACAGCAAATTATGTGAATTTAAATGCTGCAGTAACCTTGTACACTCCTGGAAATGGAAAAAAGAACACATTGACACCGGTGTGTCAGACCCACCATACTTGCTCCGGACACTGTGAGAGGGCTGTACAAGCAATGATCACACGCACGGCACAGCGGACACACCAGGAACCGCGGTGTTGGCCGTCGAATGGCGCTAGCTGCGCAGCATTTGTGCACCGCCGCCGTCAGTGTCAGCCAGTTTGCCGTGGCATACGGAGCTCCATCGCAGTCTTTATCACTGGTAGCATGCCGCGACAGCGTCGACGTGAACCGTATGTGCAGTTGACGGACTTTGAGCGAGGGCGTATAGTGGGCATGCGGGAGGCCGGGTGGATGTACCGCCGAATTGCTCAACACGTGGGGCGTGAGGTCTCCACAGTACATCGATGTTGTCGCCAGTGGTCGGCGGAAGGTTCACGTGCCCGTCGACCTGGGACCGGACCGCAGCGACGCACGGATGCACGCCAAGACCGTAGGATCCTACGCAGTGCCGTAGGGGACCGCACCGCCACTTCCCAGCAAATTAGGGACACTGTTGCTCCTGGGGTATCGGCGAGGACCATTCGCAACCGTCTCCATGAAGCTGGGCTACGATCCCGCACACCGTTAGGCCGTCTTCCGCTCACGCCCCAACAGCGTGCAGCCCGCCTCCAGTGGTGTCGCGACAGGCGTGAATGGAGGGACGAATGGAGACGTGTCGTCTTCAGCGATGAGAGTCGCTTCTGCCTTGGTGCCAATGATGGTCGTATGCGTGTTTGGCGCCGTGCAGGTGAGCGCCACAATCAGGACTGCATACGACCGAGGCACACAGGGCCAACACCCGGCATCATGGTGTGGGGAGCGATCTCCTACACTGGCCGTACACCACTGGTGATCGTCGAGGGGACACTGAATAGTGCACGGTACATCCAAACCGTCATCGAACCCATCGTTCTACCATTCCTAGACCGGCAAGGGAACTTGCTGTTCCAACAGCACAATGCACGTCCGCATGTATCCCGTGCCACCCAACGTGCTCTAGAAGGTGTAAGTCAACTACCCTGGCCAGCAAGATCTCCGGATCTGTCCCCCATTGAGCATGTTTGGGACTGGATGAAGCGTCGTCTCACGCGGTCTGCACGTCCAGCACGAACGCTGGTCCAACTGAGGCGCCAGGTGGAAATGGCATGGCAAGCCGTTCCACAGGACTACATCCAGCATCTCTACGATCGTCTCCATGGGAGAATAGCAGCCTGCATTGCTGCGAAAGGTGGATATACACTGTACTAGTGCCGACATTGTGCATGCTCTGTTGCCTGTGTCTATGTGCCTGTGGTTCTGTCAGTGTGATCATGTGATGTATCTGACCCCAGGAATGTGTCAATAAAGTTTCCCCTTCCTGGGACAATGAATTCACGGTGTTCTTATTTCAATTTCCAGGAGTGTATATACAACCTTCTCGATAACTTTAGCAAACACCGATGGCATAGAAATAGGTCTGTAATTGTCAACATTATCCCTGTCTCCCTTTTTATAAAGTGGTTTCACTACCGAGTACTTTAATCGGTCACTCCACTCATGGGAAAATTCCGGTAGTTGTGGGTGTTAGAGCTGTACCTTTTTTAGATTGAAGTCAGCTGATAGGTATTCCTGCTTAAGGGAAGTCTCTCTAACAAAGAAACCACTTTCTACAAAGCTTGGGTATCCGATTAATGAGGCAATTAGTATATTTCATCAAAATATACAAGGCATAGAAATAGGTCTGTAATTGTCAACATTATCCCTGTCTCCCTTTTTATAAAGTGGTTTCACTACCGAGTACTTTAATCGGTCAGGAAACCGACCACTCCTAAAGGAAAAGTTACAGATATGGCTAAGTACTGAGCTAACATACGTGGAACAATACTTCAGTATTCTACTAGATACCCCGTCATATCCATGAGAGTTCTTGGTCTTTAGAGATTTAATTATTAACTCAATCTCCCTCTTGTCAGTATCATGGAGGAGCATTTCAGGTAACAGTCTCGGAACACTTTTTTCGAAGAGCGCTATATGAGTTCCTGTTGGGACTAGGTTTCTATTTAGTTCACCTGCTATATTCAGAAAGTGATTATTAAGTACTGTACATATATGCGACTTATCAGTAACACGGACATCCCCACTACGCACTGATTCTATATTCTCGACCTGTCTCTGCAGACCAGCCACTTCCTTTACGACTGACCATATGGTTTTAATTTTATCCTGAGACTTAGCTATTCTATCTGCATACCACATACTTTTTGCCTTCCTAATAACTTTTTTAAGCACCTTACAATACTGTTTGTAATGGGCTGCTGCATTTAGATTTTGACTGTTTCTAACGTTTTGATATAATTGCCACTTTGTTCTACAAGATATTCTTATCCCTTTAGTCAGCCACCCAGGCTGCCTGTTTGTGCTAGTACCCTGTTTTGAACGTTCTAACGGAAAGCAACTTTCAAAGAGCACGAGAAAAGTCTTGAGGAAAGCATTATATTTATCGTCTACTGTATCAGCACTATAAACATCTTGCCACTCTTGTTCCTTGATAAGGTTTACAAAAGTCTGTACAGCAACTGGATTAGCTTTCCTGAAAAGTTGGTAACTATATTTAACATGTGTTGCAGCACAAAAATCTTTTAGACTTAAAATTTGTGCATCATGATCTGAAAGGCCATTCACTTTTTTGATAACAGAATGCCCTTCTAATAATGACGAATGAACAAAAATATTGTCTATGGTTGTTCTACTGTTCCCTTGCACTCTCGTTGGAAAGAATACGGTTTGCACAAGATTATATGAATTAAGGAGGTCTACCAGCATCCTTTTCCTTGCACAATCACTTATACAATTAATATTGAAGTCACCACATAGAACTAACTTTTTGTATTTCCTATAAAGTGAACCAAGAACCTCCTCTAGCTTTAGCAAAAATGTTGTGAAATCGGAGTCTGGGGATCTATAAATAACAACAGTAAGAAGTTTAGCTCCACTAAATTTAACCACACCTGCACAACATTCAAACACCTTTTCAGTGCAGTACTTTGAAACATCAATTGACTCAAATGGGATACCGTTTTTCACATACATGGCTACTCCCCCACACCGCAAAGAGCTCCTAGAAAAGCTACTAGCCAACCTGTATCCTGGTAAAGGAAGCCTCTGAATTATCTCCTTATTTAAGAAGTGTTCAGATATACCAATAATTTCAGAGTCAACATCTATAAGCAGTTCACTAACTTTATCTCTAATACCTTGTATATTTTGATGAAATATACTAATTGCCTCATTAATCGGATACCCAAGCTTTGTAGAAAGTGGTTTCTTTGTTAGAGAGACTTCCCTTAAGCAGGAATACCTATCAGCTGACTTCAATCTAAAAAAGGTACAGCTCTAACACCCACAACTACCGGAATTTTCCCATGAGTGGAGTGACCGATTAAAGTACTCGGTAGTGAAACCACTTTATAAAAAGGGAGACAGGGATAATGTTGACAATTACAGACCTATTTCTATGCCATCGGTGTTTGCTAAAGTTATCGAGAAGGTTGTATATACAAGGTTACTGCAGCATTTAAATTCACATAATTTGCTGTCAAATGTACAGTTTGGTTTTAGAAATGGCTTAACAACTGAAAATGCTATAGTCTCTTTTCTCTGTGAGGTTTTGGACGGATTAAATAAAAGGTTGCGAACGTTAGGTGTTTTCTTTGATTTAACGAAGGCTTTTGACTGTGTTGACCACAAAATATTACTGCAGAAGTTGGAACATTATGGAGTAAGGGGAGTAGCTTACAATTGGTTCGCCTCCTACTTTAAGAACAGAAAGCAGAAGGTAATCCTCCGCAATATTGAGAGTGGTAATGATGTTCAGTCTCAATGGGGCACTGTTAAATGGGGCGTTCCCCAAGGGTCGGTGCTGGGGCCACTGCTGTTTCTTATTTATGTAAATGATATGCCTTCTAGTATTACAGGTGATTCAAAAATATTTCTGTTTGCTGATGACACCACCTTGGTAGTGAAGGATCTTGTGTGTAATATTGAAATATTATCAAATAATGTAGTTCATGATATAAGTTCGTGGCTTGTGGAAAATAATTTGATGCTAAATCACAGTAAGACTCAGTTTTTGCAGTTTCTAACCCACAATTCAACAAGAACTGACATTTTAATCAGACAGAATGGGCATGTTATAAGCGAGACGGAACAGTTCAAGTTCCTAGGCGTATGGATAGATAGTAAGCTGTTGTGGAAAGCCCATGTTCGGGATCTTGTTCAGAAACTAAATGCCGCTTTATTTACCATTAGAACAGTATCTGAAATAAGTGACATTTCAACACGAAAAGTAGTATACTTCGCATATTTTCATACGCTTATGTCATATGGTATTATTTTCTGGGGTAATTCTTCTGATTCAAAAAGGGTATTTTTGGCTCAAAAACGGGCTGTTCGAGCTATGTATGGTGTAAGTTCGAAAACCTCTTGTCGACCCCTATTCAATAGTCTGGGAATTTTGACATTGCCCTCACAGTATGTATTTTCTTTAATGTCGTTTGTTGTTAGCAATATTAGTTTATTCCCAAGAGTTAGCAGCTTTCACTCAGTTAATACTAGGCAGAAATCAAATTTGCATGTGGAATGCACTTCCTTGACTCTTGTGCAGAAAGGAGTGCAGTATTCTGCTGCATCCATTTTCAATAAGCTACCACAAGAACTCAAAAATCTTAGCAGTAGCCCAAACACTTTTAAGTCTAAACTGAAGAGTTTCCTCATGGCTCACTCCTTCTATTCTGTCGGGGAGCTCCTGGAAGAGCTAAAAAATTAAGCAAATTCCAGTGTTACATTCTTGATTTTCTTTATTTAAACTAACGACTTGTCGCCTGAATTTGTTTCTTATATTTATTTTTATCTGTTTCTACAGTCGTGTTATAATTTCATGTATTGACTCGTTCCATGACCATGGAGACTTCTCCTAAATGTGGTCCCACGGAACAATAAATAAATAAATAAATAAATAAAAAATAAATATTCTGCGTATCAGAGATCCGTCAGTTGGTTGGTAGGTTTGTGGACGAATGCGGCATTAGACGTCTATCCACAGGTCATGTAATTCTCGTAAATAACGGACCGCTGATTTGCGCACGCGGTGATGACACCCATTAGCGACCCAGACAGGTTCCACAACATTTACGTCAGGCGAATTTGGTCGCCGAGACATCAACCTGAGTTCGCTATAATGCTCCTTAAACCAATGTAGCACGGTTCTGGCCCCGAGACAGAGACAATTATGCTGCTGAAAAATGATATCGCCGTCGGGGAGCACGTGAAGCATGAAGGGATGCAGGTGGTTCGCAGCTTTCAGCTTCGATTACTACCACAGGTCCCGTGCAAACGAAGGAGAATGTCTCCCATCCCATAATACTGCTCCCAATAGCCAGTGTTAGTGACGCGCTAAATGTTTCGAACCGCCGTTGATCTCGATGACGGCGTTTGTGGAGATGACCATCGATTTGATTCAGCGAAAGTTTGATCCTCCCGGAGAGCCGATACGTTTCCATTGATCGACGATCGAATCCCGATGGTCCCGTGCCCCCTGCAATCTATTTGACGATGTCGTTGGGTCAAAACGTGCAGAAGTAGGGGTGATCTGCTGCGGAGCTCCATGTTCAACAATATGCAATTGACAGTGTACTCCGGAACACTTTTGCGTGCACCAGCATTGCGCTTCTTCGGCATAGACGCCACAGATCACGATATATCCTGCTTTACAGAGCAGACAACCCTCTGAACCCCACATTCTGTGACGAGCTTGGACGTCCAACCATTTAACGCCTAGTGGTAGTTTCACTGTCCTCTATCCGTGGATGTTCACGACCGGTAGCACGTGAACATGAGATCAGCTTCGCCGGTTCCGAGATACTCGTTCAAAGCCTCTGCGTAATAATAATCTGCCCTTTGTCAAAGTCGCGCATCACGATGGATTTCCCCATTTGCAGCCCATATGTTCGCCAGGTTGATCCTTCGACCATCTCTGCTGCGCTCACATAGGTTTGGTACAGCGTCACGTGACTGCAACGCCACCAAGCGGCATCCAGCGTCAATGTGGGCAATGGTCATAACGCTCTGGCTGATTAGCGTTGCGACGGGGCGGTAAATAAAAGGAGAAGTGCGGTTGCAGCGTTCACACGAATGTGCATATACATATTGTGGTTAAAAAAATGTTATTGCAAATTTTGGCTCTCACGCAAGTCTCAGGGGATGATTTCCACACTCGGAGCATTAGTACACTTCCACACCCTCGGATTTGTTATAGTTTTGAATTACTTGTTCACTCAGACATAAGTATAGGGAACAAAAATTAGGCGACTATTATAGCAAAATCAGTTTTTCACGACACAGTTCAATCACCATTTATTGGCGATGTCCTTTTCTTTCACACAATGAAAATAGCACTGGTGAGACGGTTTACAATTTTGCTTTAATAATAATTTGAATCCGAGCCCCCAATAGCAGTAATGTAGGCAGCTATAAGCGAAAATTATTCAAATAATTCGAACAGAACCACAAGTCCCACTGTCCTATTTGTTTTGGCGCGAAATCACAGTTCGCCACATGTTCACTTACGACGATGTATACCTCGTAAATCGTACTCGCACAAATAATTGTAGCACTTCCAGTTCACCAAATACATGCTTGCACACTTGCACTATTAAACAATACTTTTTGTCGAAATAAATAGACGCGAAAAAGAATTCTCAAACGGTCACATGGGCCACCCTCAAGTGGGGCTCGCTCGCCACCCACCCTCGAAAGCGACTGACCAACGACTGACCTGGCCAAGATGGCCGCTCGCTTATATAGGCTCGGATATCCACCCCCCTGGTTATTTAAGTAGCAATCTCACCAGTTAAGGTTGCAAATTTTGATACATACATCTCTCGACAGAAATAAGTACACCATCGGAACCGCGCTAAAAAGTACATCTTATTTACTATTTTACATTAATTTCTAGGATTATTCTATGCCCCATAAATCAAATTTTAGTGTTAGCAAAATTTCGCCACTTAGCCCAAATTTGTTTGTTGACATCTGTACTGCAAAGTTTTAACATAGAACAGCATGTAGCACCGTTTTTAGACGTAATCTATCGCGATCTACACAGTGCGCTGCTCAAAATCTTCACATCTATAATAATTAATTAATTATGGGCGACAAATGTTAATAATAATTTGCAAACAATGAAAACTATTGCAAGTTAGGTGTATAGTATATCTTAACTGGTTTAAAATACGTGTGATGCCATCCAAAATATTATATAGTGCCGTTCTTTACGTCATGAATTTTCTATTGAATTTTATAAACAATTTTCCCTCAAACTTTGTTTATTGCTCTTTACGGGCTTAATTATATATGAATCTTAACATATGACTACGGCACTCGATCCGGTATGACGAAACGTTTTTAATGATTGCTCGCTCATCCCTGTAAGTTATTATTTACTATTTTTATTCATCTTTCAGTATTCGTGATATTAACCGATTCTGAGGTTATTATTAACTTTTGCGTCTCGTGACTTGAAACAAAGATCGATGTTTCAGAAGGTGCATATTGCTGACCACAATCCACTGCCGCATCGTTCTTCACCGTAAGTTACATAGTTTTCACGTAATGCGCGAAAAACCAAACAATGCCCCAAGCTGCTGGCCACGTGGCCGCCCAGCGGCATAGACCATCCCACCGAACGTTGCAAATCTCGCACGGGCGCGCCACGCGCTTCCGCGAATCGCGCACCATGTAGAGCGCTCGCTCTCTACAAAGCAATCCTTGCATACTAGAAATATTCATCTAGTAATGGTGGTTTGTACCGTCACAGCGTACATCTCACTTCTTGCAGTCTTCCAAATGAATGTGGGTCCCACAGAGTTTCGCGCCATTTTGTTTTAATTTCCAACAATATTCGGGTCACTGCACTATACTATCCATTGTCAGTTGTTCAATTGACTAAATTTTCTGCAACTTTCCTATGGATAGGTGACCCTTATATAATGAATAGAATTAGCTGGATTTCTAGAATGATTGCTGCATTGTGACCAGGTTCCGTTGTGTGCCGTGGCCACGCACTATTTTTAAGGATATGAGAAATACAGAGATGGTAACGACTGTCAACGCTGATACAGCTGTATAGCAGGGGTAGTTGTTGCACAACCTTTTGAGTCTTATTTCGATCTTCTGAGGTCTGTTAATTGTGTTACTATTCATATCAATTGTGTCATGCATTCCACGTATGAACATTTCGCATGGTTTGCATTTAATTTACGCAGGCACTAAATCGGCTAAATAGACGTCAGTTAAGTGGGGCTACACTGTTACACGGGCGTAGTGACCGGCAAATCACTGCAAACGATACATTCGACGCTCAACACTACTGCGATGCTTTACTCCTTCCCTACGTCTTTTCAGGGGATGCATTGGGCCATGACTTCATTTTTCACCGCATCGAGCAGCACAGAACGAGAAGATATTCGGCGAGTGTACTGGCCTGCCCGTTACCCCGACTTAGATCCCATCGAACATGGGTGGATTTTTTTGGGGATACCAACTGCATAATGCCCGCGTGTACGAATGACCATCCAGCAGATTTAAACAGCGCTGGTGGAGAATGGAACGACCTATTAGAAGAACTTTGTGGCCAGCATGGGAGCATGTCACACAGCGTGCAACGTCGTTCGGGGTGATCACACTCCCTTTAGTGAGCCATGTCAGCCGTCTATAGTGTCCAGGAGATCATTATAAATTGCTGTGACTTCAGTGTGATTACTGTCTTTGAGTAAATGTGTCATTTCTCTTCGTGTCATTGTGTATTTCTTTCAGTTATCTTCTGTGCCATAGTAGCAGTTCTTTATATTGTAGTGTTCTTACTCCAGAAGTAGGTAAGTGGAAGGCAGAGGAGAAGGTTTGTGGATAGTTTACCTGTTCCTGCGAGACAGCCGACTACCATTACTGTAGTTGAATCTGTCGGTCCTGTGAAGAGATAGGAAGAACGTGTCAGGTGAGTAGACGATAATTTTAGTTGGAAGATAAATTTAGTTTTAGCTGGTGACTAAATATATGTTCCTGAGAATTTACGTGAGCTACAGGATTGTCGTCATTCGAGGTGATGTGTCAGGAGAAGATGCCGTCATAATTCGACCCGATTAGAAAGGGGGCAGAAATGGAGAGTTGGTCTGAGAAAGTGCAAGAACGATGAGGGAAGTGTGGAGAATCGTCGAGCGCGCAAATACTAAGGTGTTGAAGAAGCTGGAAGAGGTATTAAAGCGAGTGGGAACGTTACCTCAGCACAATATAGCCCAATGTGTGATGTTGTCAAGTCAATATACGCCGAAGCGAAAAACAAACATGTTTGTAACAGGTACCAAGGCCTGTACCAAGTAATTGAAACTGTATCATCATTAAATGTAAAGCTTCAGCTGCGACCAAAGTCAACAACGGAGGATATTAGTCGTCTGTGACCATTCAAGGGTGCGCCAGAAGCAAGAAGAAGCAGTTCGATGGGGGGTAGGGTTGAGAATGAAATTGAGGGAAGAGGTAAAGAAGAAGAAGCAAAAGGGTTACAAAGTGGAGGTTCAGGTACCTCATACTTGGTACACATCGAGGCCAAGGAAATAATTGGTAAACATATTTGTTTTGTGATTTTTTATTATTTTTTCCGTTTGTGTATAGTATAGGGCATTAACCTTGTTGCAAACAAGGTTGTGTGTTTGTGTTAGGGTAGGATTTATCTCAATACATTAATACGTGCTCTTCTGAGACAGCAGGCTTCTGTTACGGGACAAGGACCAGAAAAGAAGCCGGCAGTGCTGTACCTGGGAGCGGTGCAAGATCATTGCCTGGACGAACGGGTTATGTTTTCCTGGCAACCAGACGTAGTGTTGTCCAGTCACAGGTGGCCACTGAGTTCCGTGTTTAATGTGTGGGAATGGAAGAACGGGATAAGGAGGCTGGAGGAGGTGTTTTCCGCTGTATAACTTTTAGTAAATAGTAGAAATACGGTGACAGGTCTCAAAGTACACTCGAAGTTACTCAGAGCATATGCACCATTAATAGAGCAGTTGCAGGATGCTACAGCAGTGATCCAAGAGGGGGAAAGGGAGACAGACAGATACTGGGGGACAGAATACTAAAGACGATACTGGCGCCAGCAGACACAAGTGACGTTAGCGAACTGAATAAAATAATTGGAGCCGCAAGGAGGCTAGCGGAGGCAAATAAAGCAGCCATGGAGTGACATTCCACGCAGATTGTTCGCTAGGACAGTGTATGTAGAACAAGACACGCATGCTTCGACAGCTTGCTACGGCAGTCATGAATTATGCCAGAGCCTCAGCTAGGATCAGCATGTGATGATGATCGAGGGTGAGCATCAGCTATGTCGGAGCGGGGTAGCCACTGTATGCCCCAATCGTGAGATCGCAACTGGTGGAAGCGCAACAACTGGTGAAAGCGCACGCATCATGCAGTTGTTAAGAGGAAATGCAGAGGGACGTCCATGCCAAACAGAGGTGATCGAATCAGAACGATATCTTCAGAGAGCGGGTTTACATTGCATATATTCATTATACAACGTAGTTCAAATGGTTCAAATGGCTCTGAGCACTATGCGACTTAACTTATGAGGTCATCAGTCGCCTAGAACTTAGAACTAATTAAACCTAACTAACCTAAGGGCATCACACACATCCATGCCCGAGGCAGGATTCGAACCTGCGACCGTAGCGGTCGCTCGGTTCCAGACTGCAGCGCCTAGAACCGCACGGCCACTCCGGCCGGCTACAACGTAGTAGTGGTAGCTAGTTAGTATGAGCGAGGAAATCTTACGGAGGGGAAGACTTTTAGAGCTGTCAGTTAATCAGTGGGACTGACAATGTGTGATATGAAGGGTGCCACGTTTCATTTACCAGCCGCTATGACAGAAGTTAAGACGAATCCCTAGAGATGTTGTCCAAACAAAGTTTTATCTTTCTCAACGACACCTGGGAACCAAGCCTGGACCGTTCAATAAGTCGGATAATAGCAGCACAAGAGAGGCGGATCAGTATAAAGCACTTTTGGCACCGTGTATATGGATGGTAAACGTCGGGTACCTGCAACTCCTAGCGCCATAGTAATTCTGATTTTGCTCTGCCTAGCTCTTGTGTGTTTCATATGACGATATGTGTGAAAATACAATCCCGAGGTAATTCGAGTTCCTGTGAACTGGATTTTCTGAGAGAGGGATGAAAAATAGATATACTAAGTTAAAGGTTACTATGATACTTGTATAGCAGTCAAGAATAGTCATTCTAACAGTACGTATCTGTTTTACAGATTTAAGGTAGAGTACTGGACTGAAGCAATAAGAAGTGCCGCGCGGGATTAGCCGAGCGGTCTTGGGCGCTGCAGTCATGGACTGTACGGCTGGTCCCGGCGGAGGTTCGAGTCCTCCTTCGGGCATGGGTGTGTGTGTTTGTCCTTAGGATAATTTAGGTTAAGTAGTGTTTAAGCTTAGGGACTGATGACCTTAGCAGTTAAGTCCCTTAAGATTTCACACACATTTGAACAACCTGCTGCGAAGCGCTGCCTTGGTATCCACAGGCTGCGAGCCGCAGTGCGACGAAATGCTGGTCAGAACAACATACATGTAAGGGAGTTGCAGGGCAAGGCCAGCCGCACTCAGCAGAAAATTGCACGATGTTTTGGAACGCCGGCTTCGTGCCAGGCCTCACCGACTGACATCGGTACCTCTCCTCAGTGCAGCACTCCTTGAAAAATGGCCTACCATTCCCCAAGAAACCTTCCAGCACCTGGTTGAACGTATGCCTGTGAGAGCGGAAGTTGCCATCAAAGCTAAGGTGGCCATGGGCCAACACCATATTGAATTCCAGCATTACCAAAGGAGGGTGCCACGAACTTGTAGGTTATTTTCAGCCAGGTGTACGGATACTTTTGATTATATAGTGTATTTTTTCCTTTAAAAATATTATTTCGTGTGTTTTATGTATATACTTTCGGCAGCAAATAAATGTCCATGTTTAG
Organism: Schistocerca piceifrons; assembly: GCF_021461385.2. NCBI lineage: Eukaryota > Metazoa > Arthropoda > Insecta > Orthoptera > Acrididae > Schistocerca > Schistocerca piceifrons. The sequence goes on along the minus strand of NC_060144.1, from coordinate 149,928,120 downwards.
GAACGCTTTGTTTTCTTCGCTTCTCAGCAATTTATCATAGAAAATTGATCAAGAACATTCGTTACGAAGTTTGCTCAGGTCATTAATAAACTTTAACATTAGTAGTTCCTTATACCGACCCTATACTCCAATATTTTCTATCACGAAAAAAATCCCGTATCCTCACCGTGACTGTTCGGTCCGGGATGAAGCCAATTAACCCCTTGTTGGCGCTGCGTCCACTGTTAACACTTCGCTATTTGACGGTGACGTGGGCTGACGGTCTGTTCGGTCCGGTTGACGTCTCGTGTGACTCTGCCTTTATTCGCCAATGAACACGCGCCAGTGACGTCACAACCTACAGTGCAACATTATGAGGATTGGGACATGAACGACAGGGCAAGCAGTTGCCACCCGACAGTGACCTAGAAGAACTCGCCAGAAGTTAAACTTTCCGGTTGGGAGCTGAAGAAAATTTAATGATTTCTCTTTATCTCTGGCATCACAAAGGTTGAAGCAGAACGCCGACAAAATTTCGAATATTGGTCACTTCTATTTTCTGAGTATATAGGAATAAGGCACACATAGTCTCCACGGGATTTTGCAGATTAATTTCATTTCGTTTGATGTCTTGCCCCGTTTATATTTGTATTTGTTCTGCACTAAAAATATCTGCCCAACAGTGGAAATGTTGACGCTGTGCTCTGTTTGTGTTGTTCGGAAACAGAGCTGTTCCAATCACTCACGCTACTTGCTACTGATAACGCTATTGCCCAGTGTACTCTCGGCTCTCAAATTTGTTTATCAGTTATGTGCTTAGTTTGTTTTCTGGCAGTACTAGTTGCACATAAACAGAGATACAAAGCCGTTTTGCGTACGTTTAACTCAGATGCACTGGCCGATATGCATCTCTTATATGCTTTCAATGCATATAATGGAAAGTGGCCGAACGGTGCTATACTCAACTGTTAACGCAGCGATGGCAACCACATCATATTACTTTTACGTCTGAGGCTTGCTTCTGTAGTCTGTCTTTTGTTTTCTACGTTGTGAAAATCGAATGTTATATGTTTTCACTGCATGAAGATACTTCCACAAGAAAAAGGTAGCTGGAATCACCAACCGAAACAGTCGTAGTTGCAATACTACTCCATAATGAGCCACTGGAAATCATGTGTCCCTCACATGAAAGTATACCTGAGCAACCTCCAAAACTAGTCCGGTGTTTTCGGGTTTACTCTGTAGATTGTGTGGATTATATTCAGGAACAAGTAGAATTGTACGTCTACAGTTAATAGCTTTGCTATATTGACACCCCGAGTGCTATTACACCCACTCACGCACGGGAACCGCTGTGAAATTGTGACCTCGTTAGGGCGAGGAAAGTATTGCTCTACAAACGTGTCAAAGTTTTAAGCCTGCCAAGCGGCAGTCATGGCGTTTGCGGTTTGCCCACCTCACACGGGAGCGATCCTGTGTATGACAGAAGCCGCTAACATCGCAGACTCCCCTGTCGACACCGCCCGTAATTAAAACTTGCCGCCGCTCCCAGCGACAGGGGCAGCACTCCATGGAAACAGCGTAATAGCCGCACGTCGCTAGCACACAAACGCCAACCGCTGAAACACTATGAACCTTCAAATATCAGTAATGGGTTCTCTGAAACTTTTCTGTCCATTTCGGTTAACTGTGAACGAGGAATGGTTTAATAATTTTAAAAAATGAGATAGAGTTTGTCAATGTTGATATCTCGTTGACGATGGTGACACTAGAGATGGAGCATTCGTCTCAAGTTATTTTAGGCAAACCACAAAATATATAACTCCAGCTGGCTTCTTCGCAGTGCGGGTACAAAAAATAAATAAATAAATAAATAAATAAAAAGTGTCAAATGGCTCTGAGCACTATGGGACTTAACATCTGAGGTCATCAGTCCCCTAGAACTACGTAAACCTAACTAACCTAAGGACATCACACACATCCATGCCCGAGGCAGGATTCGAACCTGTGACAGTAGCGGTCGCGCGGTTCCAGACTGAAGCGCTTTGAGCCGCTCGTTCACCACGGCCGGCCAGTGTGGGTACAGTATCACAACTACTGTGTATCCCATTCGATACATATTTATGGAAAGCATTTTGTTCTACGTGTGGTACTACATTTTTTCGATTTTTATCGTCCACTGTTTTATTAATGCAGTCGCACATCTTTTATGAAAACGGATGGAATTCCTGCTGATCTGCTTTTTGCCGATCGGTCATTTCGGCCCATACGTTCCGTTATACTGCGGGCCACCTACAGTTTGGGGCAAATAAGAATGGCCCGGACGAGGGGATAAGACTGGAGGTGATTGGAAATTGGAAATTTGTGGTAACTTGTAAATTATAGATTGCAGCGATCAGTCGTCCTTTTTTATATTATATTGTGCTGATATAGATTTCGGCTAGAAGCTAGCCATTCTCATTGATCTGTGGATGAAGCCCCACCAACAGGGAATTACATGCATTGAGCGAAAATAAAAGGGCATTGAGAATGGCTAGCTTCTTCACAATAAAGTCAATATAACAGTCGCTGAGTGCAACAGCTTTCTGAATGGAAGGTAATCTGATGAATTTGTGCTAAGGTCTTATGGGACCAAACTGCTGAGGTCATCGGTCCCTAAGCCTACACACTACTTAATCTAACTTAAACTAACTTACACTATGGACAACACACACACCCATGCCCGAGGGAGGCCTCGAAACTCCAACGTGGCTACCCCGCGCGGCTGGGCGCAATTGAATGGATGTAATCACAGTACGTGGCGCTCTCATCACGTGTACGCCAGCCACGTGATCCACAACGGCTCAGAAGGTAGTGCGGGCTGTGTCAGAGCGAGTGGAGAAGTTAAAAGCGGACGACGGTAGTCTCTGTGTAGGAGCAGGTGTTCGTTGTGGAAAGATACGCGACAACAAAGTTGTGGACACCGTTGGTCAGTTGTTTGTACAGAAGTTTAACTGTATCAAAGTGACAGCAAAGAGGGCCATGCAACGCTTAGTCCGATAATGGTGTCAGACAGGATCTGTTTTGAACAAGTCAAAAAACATTCCGAAACGTGCCGGCACGTCAGAAAATGTGGCTGTAGTTCGCCAGAAAATGCTTCAGATTCCTACCAAATCAACCTGATGCATGTCGCAAGAAATCGGCATATCACGTGAATTATGTGGACAAATACTCCACCTGGTGGCGCAGTCTGGTCGCGTCCATAGCTGTCCACCCAGGTCACTTGTTCTGTGAGTGTGCGATAACTTTTTGTGGGGAGCCGTCAAGTCTGAGGTACATCGCAAAACCTCCAGAGTCTTCAGGAACTGCAGCAGAACATTGCGGACGACATCGTAGCAATTTCAGCAGTTTAGATTCGATCCGCCTTCGGCAGCTTGCTGACCACGGACCAATATTGCCAAGAGATGAATGGTGGTCATTTCCAAAATCTTCTACATTTAGGAAAGCACTGTATATTCTTACCTCTGCTGTGATTTTTTGTACCGTGGTACTATGTTCTTCGGTCCAATTTTATTTTCCTCGCCTTGTATGATAGAAACTGCCGTGTATCTAGCCATACGCCGACCACTTCTGCCTCCAACACAACACCCACGATCACCGGGTAGTCTTGCTTCAGTCGCTTCTCCAACATGTGTACACACATGCTCATAAATTAAGGATAATTGCAGAATGTGGTGCCTCACAACGTGGCACTACACAAAACTGGTTTTAATAGCATAGGCACATAGGGAACACACAGGAAACAGATCTCTAAGTCCACGATATTGGTGATAAGTTGAGAAAACCGTCCCGAAACACATGTGTAACAAAACCCCACTGTTTCCTGTGCATGCACCCCGACATCAATATGGGATATGATCATCATGCACACGTACACAGGCCGCACAACTGGTTGGCACCCTTTGGATCAGGTGGTCTACCAGCTGCTGGGGTACAGCCTCCCATTCTTAGACCAATGCCTGTCGGAGCTCCTGAAGTGTCGTAGGGGTTTGAAGACGTGCAGCGATACGTCGACCGATAGCATCCCAGACGTGCTCGATGGGGTTTAGGTCTGGAGAACAGGCAGGCAACTCCTGTTTCAAGCTACTCCTCCTCGGTGGGGTCATGCGTTTTCATCCATCAGGAGGAAGATGGGACCCACTGCACCCTTGAAAAGGCTGTCATACTGGTTCAAAATGACGCCCCGATACATCGGACCTGTCAAAGACATGCAGGGGTGTACATGCACCAATCATAATCCCACACCACACCCTGAAACCACGATCTCCATACGGATCCCTCTCAAGGACATTAAGGGGTTGGTATCTGGTTCCTGGTTCACGCCGAATGAAAACCCGGAGAGAATCACTGTTCGGACTATACCTGGATTCGTCCGTCAACATAACCTGGGACCACTGTTCCAATGACCATGTACTGTGTTATTGACACCAGGCTTTACGGGTTCTCCTGTGACCAGGGGTCAGTGGAATGCACCTTGCATGTCTCCAGGTGAATAAACCATGTCTGTTCAGTCATCTGTAGACTGTGTGTCTGGAGACAACTGTTCCAGTGGCTGGGGTAAGGTCCCGAGCAAGGCTACCTGCAGTAATCCGTGGCCGTCTGCGGGCACTGATGGTGAAATATCGGTCTTCTTGTGGAGTTGTAAACTGTGGACGACCCATACTGTACCACCTGGATACGTTTCCTGTCTGCTGAAATCGCTGCCATAATCTTGAGATCACACTTTGTGGCACACAGAGGGCCCATGCTACTACCTGCTGTGTTTCATCAGCCTCCAGTCGCCCTAGTATTCTACCCCTCTTAACGTTATCCGTATGTGTTCTTTGAGCCATTTTCAACGCATAGTCACCATTAGCACGTCTGAAAACGTCTGCACACTTACTCGCTGCACTGTGCTCTAACTTGCACCAACACACCTCTGGTATACAGATTGCTGCCTGCGCCACCGTGCGACGACCGCAGGTCAAATGCACCGCATGGCCATACCCCAAGGTGATTTAAACCCGCAAACCGCCAAACAGAGCCTTGTTTCACCATGTATCAGCATTATCCTTAATTTATGAGCATGAGTGTAATACCCGCGCCGAGCACTACAAGCGCACCGCGTGTTTGGCAACAGTACAACCGTCAAATATTAGCACGTCTGTTGACAAGCCAACCTCCTACAGGTGCTACAAGAAGCACCAACCTTGCTCAGAGTGAGCGCGCGCACTAACGGCGACAGTGCTACATTCGTAGCACTACGATACACCCGTGGACCAGGTGTTCACCAAACGCCGCGCAGAAATCCTCCCTCCTGCCACCTGTTTAAGACGCTGTTCGACTGCAAGTAGGCAGCACAAGGTCATTCTCTGGGATTTAAGCCAGCTGCGCCCAGCGGCGCATCTATTGGAGCTCACGCCTGCTACGACAAGCAGACCTTACAGCCGTCAGCCTCGGAGCGTTCGCCTCCTCCGATGCTGCAATTCTCTCGACTCTGTGCCTCCGGAACTGGCATTCTTCTATGCGAACCTGTACCTAGCAGTTACCGTCATGACCTCATCTACATGACATCTACATGACTACTCTGCAATTCACATTTAAGTGCTTGGCAGAGGGTTCATCGAACCACAATCATACTATATCTCTACCATTCCACTCCCGAACAGCGCGCGGGAAAAACGAACACCTAAACCTTTCGGTTCGAGCTCTGATTTCTCTTATTATATTTTGATGATCATTCCTACCTATGTAGGTTGGGCTCAACAAAATATTTTCGCATTCGGAAGAGAAAGTTGGTGACTGAAATTTCGTAAATAGATCTCGCCGCGACGAAAAACGTCTTTGCTTTAATGACTTCCATCCCAACTCAAGACGCACTACTGTCGCGACGGACTGTTACCATGATATACGTCACGACATCTTCACAACAGACTCCGATTTCGTCACTTTCCATACCAGATCCGGAGAATGCTTTCAGTTATGTCTATTAGAATCCAAATGACACTGAACTTTTTTCTATATGTGCTGTGTTGTCACTTACATGCTACATAGCAAATCATCATTTATTGCTCGCAATTTCCACTCATGACACTAAAGAAATAGTTTTCGTTTGTTAACGTCTTCTGTTGACTTTGTTTCTACAACGCACTCAAGAGCATAATAGATTTTTACCTCGTAAGTGTAACACAGGAATCTTGTATAGTAACGTAATAAAAACAATCAGACCAGATGGTAAATGGTCTTAATGTTTGTACAGGGTGTTTATAAATAAATATCGGGGATTTGACGCTTTATAATATTTATTGTATTAACCTTACAGCTATAAATGATATGTCAAATGAAAGAGCAGCTCATACAGTTTTGCCAAGAACCTTATAAATGTTCAATGTGAGCACCATTTGTCACACGGCACTCATCAAGTCTCTAGGCGAGTTCTTCCCAAACATTGATAAGTATGTCTTCAGTGATTGTAGCAACAGCTGCTTCAATCCTGTTTCTTAATTCAGGAAGGTCTGCTGGTAGCGGAGGCACGTACACACGATCCTAGCTGAAGCCCCAAGGCAAAAAATCGCACGGCGTTAGGTCGGGTGAAAGTGGAGGACATGCAAAGTAAGCCCTGTCATGGAGCCCCTTGCGACCTAATCAGCGCTTGGGTACAGTGAAGTTCAACCAATCGCGTACTTCGCTATGTCCGTGAACATTTATAAGGTTCTTGGTAAATCTGTTTGAGATGCTCTTTCATTTGACATGTCATTTATAACTGTAAGTTTAATGTAATACATATTATAAAGCGTTAAAACCCCGTATTCATTTATAAACACCCTGTATTATGGTAACCGGTTTCAGTCGTACATAGACCATCAACAGAACAGTAATGAATCTGAATTGGTGTATAACTGTTCTGATTATTGTCTGTGTGTGACTGAAACCGCTTACCACAACATAAAGCTACACATTTCAGAGAAATTACTGGTCTGATGATCGTCTGTATACGATCATCCATAAAAATTATTTCAGATAAACTACTGGTCTGATTATGGTATATGTACGGCTGAAACAGGCTACCTTAGCACAAAAATAAAAACCATCTGGGCTGACTTTTTTTGTCACAGAATTTAAGACCTTTTAAGCGCATTGTGTTAATGTTGCTACATGTTGCGTTGTCGTTCCGAAGAAAAATCAGCATTAAGGGTGGACATGGTCCCCAAGGATAGACGCATGCATTTGTTAATCCACTGTGCCCTCCAGAATAACGAGATCTCCCAGACAATGCTACCGCTCTCCTCTCCGGCATGCACCCATCCGACGATTGTTGGAGGGTCATACACGCCTATGGCCATCTGTCCAATGGAGCGCAAAACGTGATCCATCTGAAAAGGTCACCTGTCAGCCCTCCAGTTAAAGTATCTGTCTGCAAATTACAGCCTTCGTCGCCGATTAACAGCAGTCAGCATTGCTGCGTGAACCAGCCGACTCCTGCAGAGGCCGTAAGCAGCTACGTTTGCTCAACGGTTTTTGAGGCGACAACCTTGGTAGAACCTTGATTCATCTGGGCCGTCAGCTGCTCAACAGTTGCACGTCTGTTCGCCCGTACACATCTCCACAGCCGTCAACCCCGTCGTCTACTACCGGCGGTGCACCTCAGTTCCTTCGGCGCTAGTTTTGGATAACGCCATTTTGCCGTGCACGGTATACTTTAACCATTTATCCGTTTTGGAAATGCTTTACCCTTGGTCCGAGGGCCAATGATCATGTTCTTTTGGATGTCAATGCCCGCATTTCGACAAAGATAGCATCGTTTCCCGCAGCCCTCCGTCATGTTTCACATACCCTCCACTGCCGTCTATGAGTGGTAATAGTATGTTGATGTCTGACACAGGCGGTGATAACATTAATATTACTGGACCGTGTAAACTGACGTGGCGTTTCAACTTATGTGTATTCCTTTAAAACGAGAATGGAGGAATACCATATTTATTTGTCAACAGAAGACTTTATTACCGTGAATATTTTTGTTATTACATCTGTAATACTAGCAATAGCAATGGTAATCACAATTCTAACAATTTCAGCTCCCACATACCTTCCTGCCATTGCAGTAGTCAGTGAAAGGAAACTGACTGCAAATCGTGTCAACTCTTCTCTGTGTACTGTCGTATTTCAGCTGCATGTGTATCCTGTTTTTTAAGACTAAGATTTGGGACCAGCTCAGCACTTGTCTAAACAAGGGTGGGAAGAAGCCTAAACTGCTGCTGGCCAGTCCACTACTTTAACAGTCGACAATCAGCACGCGGAATAGATTGTCGTCTGGCCCACGTCCCTAACTCGCAGTCAATACACATTGTCTCGTGAGAATTCCAAGTGTAACAATTCTGTCACTAAATGTAACTGGGTTCTCTCTTTAGATGCTAGTCAATTGTCAGGATGAGCATTCTAAAGCATTATGTCAGGGTGAAAATGCTAAATTAATTAATTTTTCTCTCTTAACAACATGTGGGCAGGGTGGGTTCTTCCTTGGCTCGGGTATGAGGTCGAATGAAACATCATTTTTACATAAGATAACTTTTATTGAAGATTTGTACAACTGTTTCTTACTCGATGTTCTGGCTCGGAGAGCGGCAGCTGTGTCGTTTGCAAAGTCTTCTGCTGCGGCAGCGGCGGCGGCGGCGTCTAATTACACGTGGCAGTGTGTATCTCGTGTCGCCGACTCGCCCAGCTGACTGGAGACGCGCAGCGCGAGGTGGCCCGTTTAATTATTGCGAGCGAAGTCGTGCATCGGATGGTGATACCTTGGATGTGGCGTCCCAGTGTTTCTCTTCTCTAAGCGGCCGCGTGTGTTGTGTGTCGGCCAGCGGCGCGGCGGGGGAAGGCCAGTGTCCTGGACTCGAACAACGGACTCCCGCTTGCCAGCCTTCGGCTGTCAGATCTTCATCCCAGCTCACAGGTGACTGCTGATGTGAGACCGTCTCCTTCCCGTCCTCACGAGTCACCCGGGTATGTAAAAATCAGACTTCAAATACCTTTTAACTTCTGTCTTCTGGCGCCGCAGCTGCTGCTTGCTATTCCATTACAGCGGCGGACTTGGTGCGTCTGTGCATGATGCAGTCTCTTCTTGCATGACGGTCTTCAGCACCGAAACTGCCTGAAAACTACTGCTACGCTTCTTCACTTCTTCGTCTTCTTCGTCTCTCCTCTCTCGGGCCCACTGCGTCTTGCGTATTTATTCACTTCAGTTTACTGGAGGTGAACGACTTCACGGTCATTGCCTCTTCTGTCACGTTGAGAAGCTTCTCGAAGAATCTTCTTAACGTCAGTCATTGGCTCTTGGAATGTAGGCGAGGTCCTTTGATCACATGTGACGACTGAGAAACACGTGAGCCGGTCATTGCCTCTTCTGTCACGTTGAAAAGCTTCTCGAAGAATCTTCTTAACGTTGGTCATTGGTTCTTGGAATGTAGGCGAGGGCCTTTGCTCACATGCGACAACTGAGAAACACGTGAGCCGGTCGGGCGATGCCCTGACGGCTGAATCGACAGCGCCCACTTATGTGGAACTTGCTGACTTCACGGTCATTGTTTCTTCTGCTCTGCTGTTCTGCCCGTTGTTTGCCAGTATGTAACTCTCCAAACTAAACCAAGTTTTTCATTTATATTCTAATTTCTACTTCATTTTGATTTCACTAATTTATTTACTTAAGTACCACTCAACACAAGATACCTCGATACTTTGAAATAGTCCATCATACGACGGTATGTTGGAATTCTGACGGAAAATAACCTTAATTTGTTTCTGGAACGATTCGTTTCGTTGGAAAGAGATCCTCTGAGTTAACAGATACCCTAAATCAAAGCGCCACAAAAGGGCGTAACACAGTGAAGTTTTGCCTCTTTCGCGGTACCTTTACGATGAATGTGTCATGAATATCAGTGTCTTCAAAAATGACAAATATTGTATGTGATTGCCATTAAAAACATTTCTCTGCAAGCAAATATCGGTGGCTGTCTATCTATATTCCCTCCATATTCCGCAAGCTATCTAACGGTATGTGGTGGAGAGTGCTTCTAGTACCAGTAACTGATTCCCACTTCCGTGTTCCACTCGTGAATGGCGCCTAGGAAGAATGACTGTCGGTAATCCCCTGTTTTAGCTCTACTTTCTTGAATTTTCTCGTCTGGGAGGTTCAAATGGTTCAAAGGGCTCTGAGCACTATGGGACTTAACATCTATGGTCATCAGTCCCGTAGAAGTTAGAACTACGTAAACCTAACTAACCTAAGGAAATCACACAACACCCAGTCATCACGAGGCAGAGAAAATCCCTGACCCCGCCGGGAATCGAACCCGGGAACCCGGGTGCGGGAAGCGATCGTCTGGGAGGAAGTAATATGTTATCCGTCTCTTTCCGGAAAGTACTCTCTCGAAATGCCAGTAGTAAATCTCTCAGTGATTCACAACGCCTCTCTTGTAACGAATGCCACTGGAGTTTCTTGAACATTTCTGCAAAGCTCTCGCTCCAACAAAACGATCCCATGACATAACACGCCGTTCTACGTTAGACCATCTCTATATTGTCTATCAGGCGTACCTGACAGGATCCCAGAATGATGGAAAAAACTGAAGAATAGCTAGCCGGAGTTGCTGCATTCTTTAAGTGAGTAGCTCTAGCAAAATATTACAATAGATTATTTGTGTAGACGCAGAGCGCTGGTGACATTTTGTGTAAATAGCAAGATCACACACAGCAATTGTCAAAATTTTGGTGGTGGTTATCCGATAGGTTAGTAAAACGTACTTGGTTTGTCATCATTTTGCTCTCTAATCGCACATTCTTTGTTATCAGTGTTTCCCTACGTAAAGTAAGTCATACTGCAATTAGAAATACGAGAATGCAGTTGTTAATTATTCTGTATCGTACATACGGACGCCATTGTGTACTTACGAAAAAGACCGATCACACGGGAAGACAAAAATGTAAAAAGCAAATCTTAACTGAAAATGTCTTAGACCTCTTTTGGAGTACTGGGATTAACGGATCATATCGAGAAAGTTCGAATAAGAGCAGCACGTCTTGTATCATCGCGAAATAGAGGACAGAGTGTCACGGACATCATACAGGATTTGGGATGGACACCATTAAAACAAAAGCGTTTTTAGTTGCCACGGAATATTCTCTCGAAATTTCAATCACCAGCTTTCTCCTTCGAATGCGAAATTATATTGTTGACGCCGACGCACATACGGAGAAACGATCATCATAATAAAATAAGAGAAAACAGAGTTCGTACGGAAAGATATACGTGTTCGCTTTTTCCGCCCGCTGTTCGAGAGTGGAATAATAGAGAATTGTTGTGGAGGTGGTTCGATGAAACCTTCGCCAGGTACTCACGTGTGATTTGCAGAGTAACCATGTAGATGAATAAAAACTGGCTGAACGTCAACAATAGTATCCACTCAAGCTCGTCAGCTTGAACCAACTATTGTGTGACGAACGAGTGAATATACTGTGGATGTCTTCTATAATCTTGTCCAGTTAGGGTCTGTTGTTACCAAGATATATGGTAATTTTAGAAGAACTATGACAAACAATTTGTCCAATGACCTTACGTTGATGAAAATAGATGACTACTCTCTATAACACACGACCACTGTTACTATTTGTTTGTAGTGTTGCTGTGGGAGAGGGGGGGGGGGGGTCATATGCCTGTGGCAACATAGAAAAACTAAACAAGTAAACATTGAACGTGAGCAGGTGTCAGAAATTGTTTGCATTAAATTCAACTTTATATTAGTGATCACTGTGTGGGATCGCGCCACAACGTCTCCTGAAAATCCTTCGGATACAGCTGTATGTTTCACCACAGCCAGTATGCGGTCTTTACATTCGCACCTTCTTATTTTGGTAGAAACCAGTTCATTTTGCATCATAAAAGAAACGCTGCAGGGTCTGCTGACGTCAGAACTCGCGTCGGGTATTTGAAGCACACTAAGTATAAACTAGGCGATCGACTCCTTCTTTATAGTCGGTCTGCACGCAGTGTTCGCTCCAGGCCTCATGCGACGCTGGCGCTGCAGACACGTCGAAAAATATTTCCGCTCGGAAGAAATGCTAAACTGCAGATATCGGAAACAACGTGAAGCAGTGACAGGACCGCGAACTGTAATTGTTTCTGAAACTCTGCATTTTATTGAAGAAGCAGAACAAATTCAAGTGTTCGATCAGTCTCAGGTATTCGCACTTTGGAAAAAAAGTGTTCGAAAATGTGTGAATTCCTAAGGGACCAGACTGCTGAGGTCATCGGTTCCTAGACTAACACACTATTTAAACTAACTTATGCTGTGAACAACAAACACACACACACACACACACACACACACACACACACACACACACACACACACATGCCCGAAGGAGGATTCGAATCTCCGGAGGGAAGGGCCGCGCAATCCGTGGCATTGCGCCTCCTCTAACTGGATCGACGAGACGTAAAAGGAAGCACGTACTTTGTAATGATACCATTCATTATTTTACCAAATGTAAACACACAAACAAATCAAACAAATCCACTACATAACTGTATGCAGTAAAACAACATGATGATACATTTTTCACTGAGAAAGACTGGCATAATTGCTATACTGATGATATCCCCATCAAAGAAGAGATCGCAGTTATGACTTGCGGACCACGTAAATAACTGAACAAAGTAAACTTTTCATCTTTGAAAGAAGTTTCATTGCACCGTTGTGTGCATTGTGACGTTAAAAACGCTGTGAATGGTAATAATAAATAGTTTTGTGTCCAGAAAATTATCTGTAAAAGAAACGGCAAAATTGTAAACTATTAATTTTGTAGGTGTCATTCTAAAATTTAAAATCAAACAAGGAAATATGTGATTCCAGTCACGTAGTTAGCCAAATTATGACTGTTAAAATACAGTTTAGAAAATGTAATGGAAAACCAAGAAAACTAATCGATCCAAAAATAATTTGTTGTAAAATAACAGCAGAAATATGTTGAGAATATATACATTTTGTTTATCAGGAACGCACTCAAATCCTGTGTAGCACTCGCTTTAGAGCCAACATTGCCGAAGTAAGTGTCAGTACAGATTAGCGTTCACGTGGAGATAATGAGGACCACTGTGACGGGAGGTGTATGTGAGAATGACAGAGTTTATGAAGTACAACACAACCTCTACTTGGAAAATATGATTGACCAATGCTCCTTAGATGACAAAGGCGTAGAAATTGGAGGAAGAAGAGTAGGGTGCTTGAACTTTGCTGATGACATGGTTCTTCTAGCCACAGGGGGAAAAATTACAAGATTTGGTGGACACCATTGAAACTAACGGAAAAAATATGGAATGAAAATTAACACAAATAAATAAAAGTATTGGCACTAGGAGGAAATAAGGAAATAAAAATTATGCTGAATGGAGAAATACTAGAACAGGTGCAAAATTTTAAGTATCTTGGAAACAGGATAGACATCGGCTGGAAGTGTACCACAGAAATTAAAACAAGGATAGCAATGGCAAAAGAGGCGTTTTATAAGAAAAGGAGAATTTTCTGCAGCGGTCTGGGCAGAGAACTCAGGTAGAGACTCATAAAATGTCCTGTATGGAGTGTTCTTCTATATGGCGCTGAAACAAGGACTATGAAGAAGAAATACAGAGAAAGGCTGGAGGCTTTTGAGAGCTGGACATGGCGTAGGATGGAAAGAATAAGTTGGATGGACAGAGTAAAAAATGAAGAGGTGGGAGAAGAAAGACAGTTACTAGATGTACTAAAGAGAAGAAAAAGAAATTGGATTGGGCATATAATAAGAAAGAATGACGGGCAGATAAAAACAGTTTTAGAAGTTTATGTAGAAGGGAAAAGGAAGCGAGGAAGGAAGAGATTCCAGATACTGGATGACATGATGGACGGTACAACATACTGCAGCCTTAAGAAGGAAGCAATGGATCGCAGAAAGTGGAGAGGCAAAGGACCTGCTAATATAGCAGATAACTGATGATGATGAACTCTAAGAATGATTTGTGGAAAGCAGTAACGTGAAATTCTAAATTCGTCTTGAGCAAAAACATTATTGATTCAATGTTCGCCTGAAACATTGATGAAAATGGAATATTTAAGAGATCAATAAATCGATATTTTGATCTATGTGTCATGTAACTGTATCACAAATATCAAAATTGTATATATCCGCTCTGCACTCAGGGTCTTATATAATAATTTTAATGTCAGCTACAAGAATGTTGCGCTCAAGACAATATAAGTGTTCACTTCCATATCGTTTGTACTATATTGTCTTCCCAAACTAAGTTATAAAAATTGTAATTAAGTGTACTTCAGCACAAATGAATTTGCTGAAGGGAAGCGATGCTCACTTAAAGGGAGAGCTAAGGTTCTCTCCGTTATACTAAAAGTAACAAGTAAATTTTGTATCCGGCCTTATGTGATCTTCGTTGGAATACTACGCAAATTCATTTTGCATGGCATTTAATCTTCTCAGCCGTGAGCTCACATCCTGTGAGTTAAAAGTTTAAATTGGTCAGTGAGTTGTTCCGGCACAAAGTAAGGCTAAAATGGTAAATTTAAAAATTGTAATGGTTCATCAGAACTTAAGGGCACATAACAAATATCACAAATTAACCTTTAATATCTTTTTATCCCAGTAATAAGATGCTTTCAGGGAGTTCTTTGATGAATTTTATTTATAAATTGACAACTGAAAGAAACGGATATATTTGTGAAAGTACCACAAAATGTTATTTTCTTACTATATCTGAAAATACGATCAGAAATGTTTAGCTACTCTGCTATTTTGATGGAACTGCAACAAAAAACAGTTCCTTTTTTTCTATGAAACAGCGATCTATTTTGCATTTAGCGTGCTACACTACCGTCAGAGCCTTACATCAATGCAACCCTCATCTGAAATGACTTTTCGGGGTTTCATTTATCATCTGTGTTAGATGCGTGAAAATCTTTGTTGTGGGTCGTGGCAAAGATTTTGATGTTACTCATTGGATCTGCGTCATCTTTGTCATTATTCATTGTTTTTTTCTTCTCTGTCTTCTTCCTCTTGCAGTCGCCTGCGTGAATGAAAAGTATAGGTCGTTGCGGAATGTAGACCCAGAGGAGATAATGCCGAAACCTGCTGGGGGCTTACAGATGCGAAACAAAGTGATGCACAAAAAGCACTTGATCTGATATATATACTACAATCAGGCATAGCACGTTTTGTCAACTGCCTGAGATAGAATAAATGGTGTGTGTAGGAATTTAAATTAAAACATGTTACCAATCTGTCTTATGAAGCCTTTCATCTGCAACAGCGTGGTGGAACCTGGTCCATAGCCGTTTGAATACTGGTGAAGGAACGAAGTTTCATCGACAGAAGTTCGTCAATAAGGCCAGACGAATGGACTGTGTAACGTCTCCGGTCAACAGATGTCACACCAATGTCAAATATTAACAACGACTCTTCCCCAGGAGCTTAGGGAAAGGAAGAGTGACATAAGCTGTTGGGGAAAATTCCGTAAGATTTTGTCATTAAGTCTGGTGTGCCCCTTGTGGCATTGTTCAACAGAACTGAGACTACGGTAGGTACACAAATGCATCCATGCGGTACGCTTACACAGATTGGAAGAATGCAATCGTAAACCATTGCCGTTAGTATCCTGTATAGCAAGCTGCTGTCTTGTGCCCCTCATCTGTAAATGCTTTATGATTTATTTCTTTTTGTTGTACCCAACGATGTAAATTTCCTGTCGAAGAATCAACAAAACTATTTATCTCTCTCTCTCTCTCTCTCTCTGTGTGTGTATGTATGTGTGTGTGTGTGTGTGTGTGTGTGTTTTAATGTAATTCTACATTGAGTTATTTTCGAAATTATTTTTTGGTGTCAGGTATCATGTAGCGGAATTCTGTTTAAGCTGCTGTGAGTGGATAAAAGTCCATACATACTGGCTCTCATTTTGATAAAAAGTGAACATGTATTCTAACATAAATTTTGACGGCTTTGTGAAGGGAACCATATACAACTCTTGTTATTAGCAGCAATTCCTTAACCTATGATGACACGCATTCATCTACAATTTCCTTTAGTTCCAGCAACATCTTTCCTTGTCTTAACTACAAGTCTACAATGTTTCAAAATATTTACAGGACAGAAAGTTTTGATTCATACCTCGAACTTCATAGAGATTGTCAAACTACATAATGGAGCTCTCGGTATTGCTTTATAAAACTTCCGCGATATTCCTTCATTATGTATTTATTTTTTAATTTGTAATTATGATGTTTTTAAATGTAGTTTGGTAAAGTCCTATTCTGAATATAAGGATAATTTGGTAAATGCATGACGACTTTCAATGTGTTCTTACAGTTCGATGCTGGCTAGTGTCAGAGCCAATGACAATTTCTTTTGCATCTAAGTTGTTTCCTCAACAGTAGTTATCACATATTTTAAAGGTCTACACGATTTTGTTCTGAAATAAACACGCCTTATTTCTATCGCAGGACTTTCGTTATGTCTTTAACTGTAGTGAAATTTGGTCTCCAGATATTAAAGAACTTCATCATAGCGACAGCAAATAAGAGCTAGAGATAAAACGTTAGCTGTTTTCTTCATATAATTATATCCAGCTTGAGTTACGTTTCTGCAAATGTTATACTGTACTATGCTTAACGTATCGAATATTACCAAAGCTTTACCATGTGATGTCTCTGAGTCATTTTCATGGGGTAAGACGAAGATTAATGGATGTGTCAAGGTGATAAATCGGTACACCTAGATATAACAGAAATCATAATTTGGAGCACAAAAGTTTATTTAGACACGTACTGTACATTTTGAGTGATGCCTTAGATAATGGTTGAAAATATTTATCAATTATAAATGATTTTGGTTTTTTATTTGTTGTCAGTATCCATTATTATCATTTATGGGCCAGGTTACCGTTCTTCGGACATTTTCATCAGTTCACAGTAAATTTGCAACAGTTCACAATACATTTATGATAGTTGAAAATAAATCCGCCACAGTTCCTAAAAAAATTCAAAAGGTTCACATCGAGTTTTTGAACAGTTCAGCTTCGCCTTAAACAATATTTGTACGATGAGAAGATTATGTCCTATTGAATGTCTTGGCACATCGCCAGGTACCTCTCTGAGTAGAGCAACGACCATGAGGCGACCTAGGAGGTTCCTTGTGCCTGCAAGTATGCAGGATACATTTTCCATCCAGCCCAAAGAAGAAGAATCTATCGGCCTTGGGTCTTTCTATACTGAAGGCCTGATAATGGAAATACCACTACTAATGCACCTATTAAGCAAAGTGCTCATTACATCTTATCTCATATTTGTGGAATAATGGTGAGGATTTTATTAATATTTAGACTGCATTGAACTCCTTGACGAAAACAGACAGTTCTCGAATTGCTTGATTAACTTATAAAATACTATTGTAATTGTGTGCTGTTATTCGTTCCTCCGAAACACATGGAGCATCAGCAAAACGCCCGGACATGTAATTTGTTGTATCGTAGAAATCATTTGTAGCAAAGAATATATTATTGCTTCGAACTATCCTTTCTCCACTCCAGTCTCTTCTCCAAATATACCTGGATAGGAAAATCAGTTAGTTGGAAGTACCAGCGGTAAGCCTGTTTTTACAGGATATGTTGCATTCACTCCTGTTCGGTAACGGTTATGTGTAAGCACACTGTACTACGACAGTTGTGTCGTGCTACTGTCTTATTAGCTCTGCTTCGTTGATTTTTAGCTCATAATTCATTCGAATCGCATTTTTTTCCTCTGCCTTCATGCATAGACGGAATGAACAGTGTAATAATACAGTGAATTATCCCTTCACGCCATTGCCTCGAAGAAATAATTAATCACAAATCAATAAGTAAGGCCAATTTCCTTGAAAGAATTATAGCTATATATCTATAACTTAAAAATGTATTCTGTCTTTCAGACCAAGAAATTGCATGCAATCCTGGGAGATAAACAGTAATAATACTTTTACGCCTTAGTATAAAATTCAGAATCAGTAAAGGACTCTCCGCAGCTGCGTGCTTCGCCTCCCAGCAGCCCAGATGGACTATATCAGGGTGAGCGGGTAACTGAATCAAGCTGCCCACCACAGAGGCCTTTTGACATGGTGGCCAGTGACGTATAAAGTGGCCAGCGACGTCACATGCCTGAAAACGAGGCCCACGACAACGACAGGCCGTGGCGTGAAAGTCACAGCACGAGACGCTGCATGTCTTACGAGTGCCAGCAGCGATCTGCCGCGGGGAGCGAGTGACTATTTCAGACGAGTTTCTCATATTTCTTGCCTGCTCGTTTAAATGCATGCAAGCTCTCGATAATGCACGACAAAGGTAAGACTTTTACTGGATGCCTTTTCGTTTTCATATTGATTTCCCATGGGCCCTGCACGGTACCCAGCTTTCGCCAAGTATGACGGACAATCCGACGAGTGCGACGTCACAAATTCTTTGTGGGACCTCTATTTCTCACGGCCCCGCCTGTAGCGCTATGACTGCCTTACTTCCTTTTGCTGGTTGTAGCCAAATATATTTCTGTATGCTGACTATTCAACTCTGTCAGACAAGTAATTCTGTGGATAATGACTTACGTGTAATGAAATGACAACTGATGCCACAAAGCTACTCAAAAATAACATTCACTTAACTACGAAATATCAAAAAGTCCATGTATGCAGTGCAACAACGCGTATAAGGAAAAGATTCAAGTGGTCTGTCGTTGTAGATTACCACTAGGAGTGGAGACGTTGTCTGCTGTAGCAAGAGAGCAATCTTTTTGTAAACTTGTGCGAAGGTGGATAAACAGGCTGTGATCAGATCTAGATATCTGAGAGAGAATAAGCAAGAGGCATTCATTCAAATTTTGAAGAATGCAATGAAAATTGGCGTGTACCACTGCCGCCGACTTATTTGTGGCGCAGGAACTTTACGAGTGGAACGACAGAACTGACATTCAGCGTGGTATAACACTTAGTATTTTGAGCATTTCTCACGCCAAGCGCCGCGCGGTTCTAATCCTCCCTCGGGCATGGTTTTGTGTGTTGTCCCGTTGTCCATAGCGTAACTTAGTTCAAATCCACAGTTTGGTCCCATAAGACCTTACCACAAATTTACATTTCACACCAAGCCAACTTACGCAGCACCGCACATTTACCAACACCGCACATTTACCAAGATGTTTCATTATGACTTGTTCTCAGCTGTTACGGACCACGTACACACTTCATAAATTTGTTTTAATCGTTTGATTGTACCAAGTACATAATGTATGTTCATTAAACACCAATAACATAATAGAAATAAATATTAAAGCTCTGTCCTTCCACTAGCCTACTAAGTGTTTTGATAAATTCCACTGAATAGCAGTGGAAAGACTCGCGACTGCTGATTAAAAGAATATTAATGTGGCTATAGAAAACGCAGAATCTGCTCGAAAGAGATATTCAGTTTGAAAAACATAATCCAT
Source organism: Schistocerca piceifrons (assembly GCF_021461385.2). Lineage (NCBI taxonomy): Eukaryota > Metazoa > Arthropoda > Insecta > Orthoptera > Acrididae > Schistocerca > Schistocerca piceifrons. The sequence goes on along the minus strand of NC_060144.1, from coordinate 149,908,591 downwards.
TACAGAGTATTGAACTCTAAAGACATAGTTCGTGAGTTTCAAGAGGGCAGTTAAATCTGTTGATAAGTAAACTAGATAAAAATATACAAAATTTGGCGTCAAAATGAATTTGCAAATGCAGTCTGTGACACTCAGACGTAATGTCAAAAGCGAAATTCATGCACCAAATTTCCTACCCCTTGAAAGTAAACACAGGCGTAACACAAGATATTGGATTGTATTCAATTCCTTCCATTTGTGCATTACCAAAAATATAACAATATGGAAAGAAAAGAATAAAATAGTATCAAATATCACTAATACACTCATGTTAATAAAAAAAAGACAGGATATTTTGAACAACTAGAGATAGGACGTTCATAAATGGTTCAAATGGCTCTGAGCACTATGGGACTCAACTGCTGAGGTCATTAGCCCCCTAGAACTTAGGACTAGTTAAACCTAACTAACCTAAGGACATCACAAACATCCATGCCCGAGGCAGGATTCGAACCTGCGACCGTAGCGGTCTCGCGGTTCCAGACTGCAGCGCCAGAACCGCGCGGCCACTTCGGCCGGCAGGACGTTCATATTCTGAGGATATGTTCATTAGTATCTTATGCAGAAACGATTAGTATTCCAGTCATCTCGGCTCAGCATGTGACCTGTTGCCTAGTAGGCAGTGTCCATCGTGGGCCCTAACTTGTTCCATGCGTGATGGCATCGACGCGTCTGAAGCGCGAGTGACGTCCAGTAGTACAGCCATCCATGCTGCATTCACCTGGTTCCAAAGTTAATCTGCGGTCGTTGGCATTGGCTCACAGAGCTATATCCGCCGTTTCACCATATTCCAAACATTCTCACTTGGCTGCAGGTCTGGTGATCTGGCGGGCCAGGGCAAGAGTCTGACCTCCTGTGACACGAAGAAGGCACGTGTTCGTACAGAAACGCGAGCTGCATTGTCTTGCTGAAAAATGGCGTCTGGGGTGTTGGAAAAGGGTATGGCTACGGGTTGTAGGATGTTATTCATGTAGGACATACTGATCACGGTGCACTGGATACGCACCAACTGTGCTTTGTGATCGTAGCCAATAGCACCCCGCATCATAAGGCTTTGAATTGGTGCTGTATGTCTTGTGCGAATCCAGTCACTGTGATGCACGTGCCCCTTAAGTTTCCTTTAATTTACGTCTATGGTCACAAACTTTTCTTAACAGATTAGCGGTTTCGGTCGATAATGACCATCATAAGATCTGCAGCACAAAATGGCAAAAACATAAATATACTCGCAGATTGTCTACAGCTACCATACCTACACCATTATGAAAAGTACTACTGACAAATATACGCATTTGTGCGCTTTTAAGTATGAAGAGGCACACCTGTTTTATAAAAACAAAATCCTAATGTACTGCAGCCATAATGGCATCGTCAAATGCCATATGCAGAATCAGCACCATCATCGTCAAAAATATATAAATAACATCAGATGCACGAGTCATGTTGTCAGTAGCACTACTGTTCAAAACAAGCTGCCGTACAGTGGCCACACATCTGTTTGTGTTGTAAGTTCACCAGATGTCGCTAATCTCGTCATACACTAGTTTACAATAATTAATTGCACAGTGAAAATAAAGGGGGATACAATAGTTGATGTCTTTTATACGTTATAAGATCATTACAGACATCATTGCAGACAGATACCGCATCATAGTGTAAAAAAGTATCACTGGTTTCATCACTAATATATTTTTACCATATTACGCGGTAACATACCCAGAAGCCTTTCATGTTAACTGACACTTCCCACAGAAACCTAAGCAGCCTAAAAGTCAATCTGTTTTAACAGCGAGCCAGATCAGCAAATTCAAGGAACTCCGCAAAAAAAAAAAAAAAAAAAAAAATCATCACTAACATAAAAAAGGACCTACGCGTGAAAAGCATTATTATCGGGCATACGCTTCAATGAACGCATTGTGCGCTGTTCTGTAAACAACTTCAGCTTTTTACTTATACCAATGTCGTATTTTTCTTTTAGACAATGATTAGAAGCGAAGCAACGATTTTCTCGCCGGGCGATGTGGTCGAGCGGTTCTAGGCGCTTCAGTCCGGAACCACGCGGCTGCAACGGTCGCAGGTTCGAATGCTGCCTCGGCCATAGACGTGTGTGATGTCCTTAGGTTAGTTAGGTTTAAGTAGTTCTAAGTCTAGTGAACTGATGACCTCACATGTTAAGTCCCATAGTCCTTGGAGCCATTTGTACGATTTTCTCCTTTTCCACATACCTGCATCCTGCAATTGAAATACACATGTATGGAATAGTCATAAAAACGGATAATTTAACCGTTGTGTAGCATCATGACCGCAATGTAACATTTTGTTTAACCTGAAAGGCATTTATGCCTTTTCTCGCTAATGGAGGGAGAGGGTGAGTGGATTTACAGCAAAATTATCTGTGCCTATATTCACATTACAGTTCCCTAAAGTTCTTGATCCTACACGAAACAGGTTATATGTATTGAAACCGTGAATTTTAAATTCCAGTAAGAATTTTGAGGTTTCGCGTTTCTTCTGTAAAATCTAGGACGTAGTATCTACACCTTACATTTGTTCTCAACTAACCGTCTTCACAGTGTCAGTTCACGAACTTCGAGCAGGCCGTTGTTCAAAGCGTCTAGGATTCCTGCCATCCATGTAGATTCACCCACGGTCTAGGGGTAAGTTCACGTGATTTCGCTTTGCCAACGCTGGCACGGTAGCTGATCGTGTTCGGTCAGAGAACCAGTGGCCCTCTGTAAAAAAAGATACTGGGTAAAAGAATCGACGATCAACTTGAACGGATGTCATTTGACGTCAACCCATACAAAAAAAGAAGGGGGCATGTGGGGTCAGCGTCTTTTAATAGTAATCAAAAGGTCCTCGGTTCAGGGCTCGAATCCCGCCATTTCTTAAACTTTGATTAATAATTAGCATTGGTGGCCGAAGAATTCCGGCATTGGAAGTCACCCTCATTCCACCAACGGCCTTGTAAAAGAGGGCGGAGGAGCGGACAGAGCTTCAGTGTGGGGGAAACTGCCCCTAATGGCGGAAGAATCAGCAATGATCAACAGCATGAGGATGCAGAAGGGAACGAAAACCACTGCATTAAAGACACGTATCGTAAATCTACAGGACACGTGGCCTGTAATTGAAAAAGTGTCATGATGAACTCTCCATTGACAAAAGATTCCGGAATAGTCCCACATTCGGATCTCAGGGAGCGGACTGCCGAGGGGAACGTCACCATGAAAAAAGGGCTGACTAATCAACGAAACGATAATGTTCTGTGAGTAGGGGCGTGGATTGTCCGAAGCCTGAACATGATAACGAAATTTGAAATTCTGAAAAGCGTGTAACGTTCTTTTATATAGGTTTTCGTGTTTCTGTTTGCCAATGAATATGCAATGCGTAATGTTTGTATTACGCAAATTTACTGTGTGATGTGGTGTTTAGCAAATGGTGTGCATAATCAATGTTACTGTAATAAAAAAATTCAACAACTTAATTTGGAAAACCAGTATGTAATGCCTATAATGAAATCAATCCCTCTGAAATTTCCTCAGTCTCGTGAGCACCGAGTTATATGGCTCTGTACAATAAACTGATGAAATTCCCTGTGCAAATAAACAATGAAACAGATTTACCTCAGTTCTAGAGTCGCAACGGATGTGATCTTGGTATTCTGTTCTCTCCACAGTATGCATAGAAAATATTCAATCTTGGCACGGCGAAGTGCAATGTCGGAATTAAAATAACTTCACGCAAGTAATACCACTAGACTGGATGATAAATGAATAACCTTTCAAATGCTCAGTGAAAATACTTTATATCGGCTCAGCGTTGTACTGCCAGCTTTGAAGCTGTTGCAAACATTAATACTTTTCTGACTCTGGCACATTAATATTTTTCTGATTCTGCCTGAAAAATCATTTCTTTTAAAAAAATTGATTGCATTTAAATAAACACCCCATGGAAGGGCATATGCTTTGACCGAACGTTTCAGTTTCAAAATTGTATTCAAAATAAGGTTTCAACTTCACAAAATCTGATATGGAACATTTAACATTAACTTCAAAATCAGTGAACTTCTCAACTGTTCTACAATTCTCACTTACTGACGTAATTAAGATCACTTGGATTGTTGGATGAAAAAACTTATGAGGTCGTTTGACAAAACAGATTCCAAAATTTGACTTCTTGTATCAGGATTTCGATATACACAAAATATTACAAATCGGGTATGTCTAATCAACCTATACATTAAATATAATGGAAAATACTTGGTTCCTAGATTCAAGGGTCAGTACTGTAAAAATTAGGGAAATCCGCATTGCATTGCTGCATGTTTAAAACTAAATATACAAAAGTTAATTACCTTACAAATTTGTTCCAGTTGCTTTACCTTTGAGTTATAGTATAAATTCATTACTCTCCTATAACTGTCGTTGTCAATGCTCAGTATTTGTTAACGATCAGTATCACTACAATTCCTGATAACCCTACAGCCTCCCAAATTAATAACACGCTTTACACTTTTATAGAAATAACTACGGCCTAACATTTACTGGCTCTGTGTCAGTATAAAAAACATCATTCGTCCGTAGACCAACAACTAAATTCTCGCAGCTAGCCACTAGCTTTAAGTCTTACATTCTACCTAAGACAGAGTGCAACGGCAACTACTACTGCGCACCGCGCGCCCCTACTTACAATCGATCCTCCGACTCAAGCAACATCTTTGATTCACTGGTGTCAAAAGTACAACCTCTTCTACAAATGACAATCGTTTCAGGTCATTTTTCATGCATTATACACAAAATCGGGAAATGCAAAGGCTCCATATAGATATAATAGGGGTCAGTGAAGTGGAATGGAAAGAAGACAAGGATTTCTAGTCAGATGAGTATAGGGTAATATCAACAGCAGCAGAAAATGGTACAACGAGTGTAGAATTCATTATGAATAGGAAGACAGGACAGAGAGTGTGTTACTGTGAGCAGTTCAGTGATAGGGTTGTTCTTATCAGAATCGACAGCAAACCAATACACACAGTTATAGTTCAGGCCTACATGCCTACTCCCGAAGAAGAGGTAGAGAAAATACATGAGGGTATTGAAAGTGTAATAAAGTACGTAAAGGGAGATAGAATGAAGTTGCAGGGGAAGGAGTAGAAGAAAAAGTTATGGGAGAATATGGGCTTGGGTCAAGGAATGAGAGAGAGGAGAAAGGCTAATTAAGTTCTTTAAAAAATTTCAGCTGGTAATAGGGAATACTTTGTTCAAATATCGCAAGAGGAGGAGGTATACTTCGAAAAGGCCGGGTAATACGGGAAGATTTCAGTTATATTACGTCATGGTCAGACAGTGATTCCGAAATCAGATATTGGATTGTAAGGCGTACCTAGGAACAGATATAGTCTCAGATCACAATATAGTAGTGATGAAGAATAGGATGATGTTTAAGACATTAGTCAGGAAGAGTCAAAACGCACAGAAGTGGGATACGGAAGTAATAAGGAATGACGAGATACGCTTAAAGTTCTCTAAGGCTGTAGACACAGCAATAAGAAATAGCCCAGTAGGCAGTACAGTTGAAGAGCATCTCTAAAATGGTCCATTACAGAAAGAAAAGCATAGATACAAAAAAGGTAACTGTGTAGAAACCATGGGTAATAGAAAAAATACTTCTGTTGTTCTGTGAAAGGAGGAAGCACAAATGTGTTCCGGGAAGCTCCGGAATACAGAAATACAAGTCAGTGAGCAATGAAATAAATGGGAAGTGCAGGGAAGCAAGACGAAATGGCTGCATGAAAAATGTGAAGAAATCGAAAAAGGAATGATTGTCGGGAGGATTGACTCAGCATACAGGAAAATCAAAACAACCTTCGATGACATTAAAAGCAAGGGTGGTAACATTGAGATTGCAACGGGAGTTTCACTGCTAAATGCCGAGGAGAGAGCGGATAGGTGGAAAGAATACACCGAAAGCCTCTATGATGAAGATTTGTCTGATGTGATACAAGAAGAAACAGGGGTCGATTTAGGAGAGACAGGGGATCCAGTATTGGAATCAGAATTTAAAAGAGCTTTGGAGGACTTACTGATCAAATAAGGCAGAAGGATAGATAACATTCCACCAAATTTTCTAAAATCATTGAGGGAAGTGGCAACAAAACGACTAGTCACACTGGTGTGTAGACTGTATGAGTCTGGCGGCATATCATCTGACTTTCGGAAAAATATCATGCACACAATTCCGACGACAGCAAGAGCTGGCAAATGCGAAAATTGTCGCATAATCAGATTAACAGCTCGTGCATCCGAGTTGCTGACAAGAATAATGCATAGAACAATGAAAAATAAAATTGTGGATGTGCTAGATGACGGTCAGTTTGGCCTTAGAAAAGGTAAAGGTACCAGAGAGGGAATTCTGACGTTGCGGATGGTAATGGAACCGAGATTAAAGAAAATGGTCACGATAATAGAATTTGTAGACCTGCAGAACGTGTTCTACAATGTAAAATGGTGCAAGATATCCGAAATTCTAAGAAAAATAGCGGGAGAGGCGGGTAATATACAATTAGTACAAGAGCCAAGAGGGCATAAGAAGAGTGGACGACCAAGAATGAAGTGCTCGGATTAAAAAGGATGTAAGACGAATATAGTGTTTCTCCTCTATTATTCAACCTGTACATCGAAGAAGCAATCACGGAAATAAAAGAAAAGTGTAGGAGTAGGATTAAAATTCAAGGTGAAAGGATATCAGTGATACGATTCGCTGATGATATTTCTATCCTGAGTGAAAGTGAAGAAGAATTACATGATCTGCTGAATGGGATGAACAATCTAATGAGTACAGAATATGGGTTGAGAGTAAATCGAAGAAAGGCGAATATTCGTATCAGGGTTGATGGCCTTGATGTTGATGAAGTAAAGGAATTCTATTTCCTAGGTAACAAAATAACCTGCGACGGACGGAGCAAGGAGTACATCAAAAGCGGATTAGAAATGGCAAAAAGGGCATTCCTGTCCAAGAGAAGTCTACTAGTATCAAACACAGACCTGAGAATATACGCCTGGAGTACAGCATCGTATGATAGCGAAACACGGTATGTGGCAATACCGGAACAGAAGAGAATCGAAGCATTTGAGACAGACGAATGTTGAAAATTAGGTGGACTGATAAGGTAAGGAACGAGGAGGTTCTGCACACAGTCGGAGAGGAAAAGAATACGAGTATGTGTAAAACACTGATAAGGAGAAGGGGCAGGACGATAGGGCATCTTCCAGGACACGAGGAAAGGACTTCCATGATACTAGAAGCGGCTGTGGAGGGCAAAAAGTGTAGAGGAAGACAGAGATTGGAATACATTCAGCAAATAATTGAGAACGTAGGTTGCAAGCAATGCTACTCTAGGATGAAGAGATTGGCACAGGAGAGGAATTCATGGCGGGCCGCATCAAACCAACTAGAAGACTGGTCGTAGGTTGTGTTCCAAAAATGAAGAGCATAGAGTCAGAACTGATGACACTTTCTGCAGGACCTGACCATCATTTTGCAGGCCAGTGCTCAAGCACGTACAGCGCAAGCTGTTACTGATTTGTTTGACTGATGGGTCTCCTATGTGCTATACCACCTACTGCACTCCCCTGACTTAAGCCCTCGTGAGTTAAACTCTATTTCTAAACTGAGAGAAACACTTCACGGCATTCGCTTCAGAGCTGCTACAAATTGGTCGGGCAATAGACCGCGCCGCTCCAACTGTCAACACAACTGGCACTGCTAGGAGTGTCCTACGACTCCCACATCGCTGGCAACGGGTTGTACACAACGCTGGTGACTACTTTGAAGGTCAGTAAAACTTTGAAACACGTATCTATTTTGTACGAGCTGTAAATAAACAGTTGCCACTATTAAAGTTCCAAACCTCCTATTTGTATGAAAGTGGCAAAGAAAGCACAGGAATCAAGAAGTTAAGTTTCGTTCCCTTTTTAGAAGTAAAGTTTTCTATTAATCAGGATTCGTTTTGTACAGATGATTTCGAATTCATGCCATCGGACATCGCAATTTCTCTCTTTGCTTGATGTGTCGGTGCTGGTTCCACAGTAACCGACGCATCACATCACACATTAATTTTTCTACAGGAGTGTGCTATGTGCGATAACGTTCCTGTTGCTAATGAGTACCTCATCCTTTGTCTAATTAAAGCATTCACTGGTCTTCTTCGTCATTGTTCAAGTCATCATTAAGCTGTGTTCTCGTAATGTAATTTTAAAGACACACCATTCTCAACATTTACTGTGACGTGTGGCTTTGCGGGGTTTAGGTTCGAACACATTATTCGTTGTTCGTCAGAACGCTACCCGCTTCCGAGGAGCTACCTCCTTTTGGTGACTTACGTATGCAATATGCTACGAATCGGAATTAGGCACTTGTAATATATTATTTCGACTTTTCTTTCATTTCCTTCACCATTCCTTTTTTAGTTGTACAAAACGTACTCTTTTCTTTTCCTTCTTCTCCACTTTCCGTTGCAGGCTCTATTTACTGTGTGTTACATTTCACATCTTCAGTTCTGTCTTCCAGAACCCTTCTTTCCGCTTGGTTTATATATCTTTGTTTTCGTTTTTAATCTTTCAGTATACGTTCTTTTCACATATTTTCATTTTCATCTAACTTTTCTTCTACACTGCGTATATTAAGTTAATATATGACGTAAAAGTTTTAGATTATTCCTGTATTTTTAACATTATAAATGAATTAAATGCAGATAACGCAGAAGAAAAGTTAGAAGAAAATATAACAAAATCGACTGAACATTCAGGAATTCAACTTCCACAATGCATTCAATTCAGTTCGGCATTGTCGTTTGGCGAAAACAATGTGAGTGCATGAATACTGGACCAGATTTGTGTCTAGATTCAGAACATCTTAATAGAAAGAATTAAACACGTTCTTCTTAACTGAAAGAAATCGACATCTGTTAAGGCAATTTCGAGTAACAACACAAGAGAGTTATAGGGCCTTCACTCTCTACAATATACACTGTCTGACAAAGAAATTGAAGCACCAAGAAAACACAGACGAATGTCAATGTGCACGGACTTACCAACGACGGATACGTAAATGATTAGAGGGGCAATTATCTGTGACAGGTCAAACAGCCACCACAGAGCATGGTTGTTGTTCGTGTTTCTTATTTTTACCAGGCCTGGTGCGGTACATAAGGTTCACAAACAGCATCAGATAATTGGTGATCACTATGAAGGAACCAGCGATGCAGCGCACCGCTGTGAGACAGCGTTATCAGCACCGACAGAGCATGGAATAGGGCTCATTGAGGGTCTACATTTCGTCAGGTGGTCGAATTGTGCAGTATCTGGATTGGAGGTTCATTCGGATGTGACAGTGGCTCGATGAAGCGATTTATAGGAACTTGAAAACAGACACACTGCTGGTCAAGGTTCTGGTCGACCACGTTTGATAACTAAGCGCGCCATAGCCCCCTTACATTTGCGTCTGCCGTACGAGAACAATTCCTTTATTCCTGCGGCATTCTGTCTCATCCCACATAATTGCTAGGATGCTAGCAGCAGCCGACTAGGCAATTACCGACCCCTACTGAGACTGCCATTAACGCAACACAAATGGCTTCATTAGATGTGGTGACATGAACGGGAGGCATGGACTCTGGTGCATCACATCACACTGTTTTTAACACTGAATGGCGATTCTGCACTACCCCAGATGAGCGTCGCCAACGATTATGGCGGCGACTTGGGTAGAGGTCCCATTCTTCTAATGCTTTGGAGAGGCACTTCATGTTACGACTGGTAGTAATTAATCTGACGGCACAACGGTACATCACGAACATCTCGCGTCCTCATGAGTGGCCTGACACGTTGTAACATACACAGGGGGCCAGAAAAATGTAGACACTGTTTGATTGTTAATATCTTTGGAACAAAACGATATTTCGTTGCAGTTTTGTGCGGTAGCGTAGTCCACTGTTTCCTCAACAGATATTGCTTGCCGCGTTTTCCAACAGATGGCAGTGCAGCAGCGACTGATGTAAGATTGTCCTTTTAGCAACGCAAGGCCGTATTCAAGTGGTACTGGAAATAACGAAAACATGATGAAGGTGCAATGGCAATCGCGTAATGTGTAAGAAACTCAGCCACCAACACATGCAACAATTTATCGTATTCCGAACAAATTTATAGCCAACAGTAATGTTCAAGATGTACATAAGAACAGGTCTGGCTGACCAAAGCAATAATCCAGCTTCCTGGGGTGCTGTGTTGCAACATTTTACTAGATCTCCTCAAAAATCTGTGAAGCAGTGCCCACGTAAAAGTGGGGTAAGCAGATCAAGCGTACAATGAAGTCTGAAGGCTACAAAGTGGAAAGTGTACATTCCAAGATCGTTGCACGTTATACGAGGACCACTCAGATAGAAGGAGTCAGTACTATGAGTGGTTTGGTGGCAAGCTTTCCGAGCGTTAACGCTTTGCAGGGATGGTTATCTGGCCGGGCGAGGCGCACACTAGGGCTCCCGAAAACCCTGACGTTCACGTGGACAAATATGTTAGTCTACCGGGTGTTAAGGTGTGCCGGACGGAGTGGCCGAGCGGTTCTAGGCACTGCAGTCTGGAACCGCGTGAAAAACTACGGTCGCAGGTTCGAATCCTGCCTCGGGCATGGATGTGTGTGATGACCTTAGGTTAGTTAGGTTTAAGTAGTTCTAAGTTCTAGGGGACTGATGACCTCAGAAATTAAGTCCCATAGTGCTTAGAGCCATTTAAACCACTTGTTAAGGTGTCGTGTGGTCTGTCATCGCGCGCATTTTCTAGCCCACTCTTCTTTGAAGGTACCGTAACTAGTGGTGTGTATCTTCATATGCTGCAAACATTGATTGTACCTGTCATCCGATAGATGTTTGGAAATGAAAGTCACCTACAATAAGATGGCGCATGGCGCTCCACCTCACTGCCGAAGAGATGTCAGAACCTACTTGGATGAAAATCTGCCTGGACGATGGATGAGACGAAAAGGAGCTGTTGAGTGCCCTCCATGGACCTTGCACCTCTTGACTTCTACCTATCGGAGACCTTGAAAAATGAAGTTTATCAACCGAAGCCAGCTATACTGAACGAGCTACGAGAAACCATCGACGCATCATGTGCGGCTATCACGTCGCCTTTACTAACAGTCGTAGTTCGGTCAACAGTTCAGCGGCATCAATGTTGTTCAGTTGCTAATGAGGGTTACTTTGAACACATAAAATGACCTTCTCCCCTTGCAAGAATTGTAATGGTATGTCATTTTGTTCCATTAATATTCAGTCTCAAAGAGTGTTTACATTTTTCTGGACCCCTCTGTATTTAAACACGAAAATACTCATCCACACACGGCACGTCTCTCTACGAACTGTCTTCTTGATGTTGAGGCACTACCGTGGCGATTGGTGGGCCGCTGTGGCCGAGCGGTTCTAGGCGCTTCAGTCCGGGCCCGCGCTGCTGCTACGGTCGCAGATTCGAATCCTGCCTCGGACATGGATGTGTGTGATGTCCTAAGGTTAGTTAGGTTTAAGTAGTTCTAGGTTCTAGGGAACTGATGACCTCAGATGTTAAGTCCCTTAGTGCTCAGAGCCATTTGAACCATTTTGAACCCGTGGCGCACAAACTCCCCAGGTTTGTCCCCCATAGAAACTGTGTGGGACTAGCTTGGGTGCCGATTGTATCCCATTCCCAGTATCCAACCAGTTACAAGAATTCTAAGTCTGCTCGCCCCAGGAGAAGGTACACGACGTTTCGACACCCTTCTCAAACTGAATCAATCCAGGCGGGAGCGGGTGCAGTGTCATATTATAAGTGTCCTTCGTACATTTAACTTGGTTTCGTAGTCACTGAACTAATATCACATACTGTCTCAACCCTTGAAGCTTCATTTTGTCTCCTGCTCCCCTTTTGTGTGCTTTATTTTTTCGATCAGACAGCATGTATAGATGATCTTATTCCGCCGGGTAACGTCGGAAACTCCATGAGGCTATTCGCAAACGAAGACGGTGTCTGCATAAAGGATAGTTGCAGGTCTAGAATACTGCAGCAATAAGCAGGAATACCTGCGAGGAATCGAAGACTGGTTTAAGAACTGGATATTGACTTGGAACATAAATAAACGTAACGTGTTGGGAATGAGTGAACGAAGAAACCAATTTCTGTTCATTATGCTATTGCCAAAAAGCCACCGGAAACAGTAACAGTCGTAAAATTCCTAGGAGTAACGATGCGGAGCGACCTACAATGGGCTGACCACACGAAAGTTATTTAAGGAAAGGAGGGTGTCAGGGTGTGATTCATTGGGAAAATTGCAAGGAAATGTAATTTATCGCGGTATTATAAAGTAGTTGTAATATAGATTTTTGGATAGGGAAAGGTGGGGTACAGTGGCGAGTGCGGGAGAAGCTACTGCATATTTTTTGTCCTTAATAACGCTTCAAGATGTCGAGGAGCAATCACACTTGCCTCTGTAGTGTTGTGACATCGCGTGCCGGCAGTATTCCGTAAGTGCTAAGTGCTTATCATGTAAGGCGGAGCAATTTCGGAAGCGGTTGCCGGGCAGGTATGGCTGGAACGCGAAATGCTCTGTCAACAGCTAATTTTAAATAACCAATGGCTGAACTGTGGCAGTCAGCGCTTTTTATAACCCCGAATTTATACTCGTTTCCTTACCTGACCACAACCTCGTGATATGCATGCATCCGACAAAACGGCGGTCCGTAACGTGCGGCAGGACTATTAATCGCGCCCACTTTGCTCACGGCGATTAAAGCTGAGCTCTACGACCATACACGAGACAGAAAAATTTCAGTTTCAGCACTAAAAGCAAACTGCAATTCTCGCTTTCTTCGTTTACACTGATTACAAGAGCGACGCGATACCAACCGATGAGCAGTCCTGGTTGGCACCCGGTTTCAGTTTATAGGCGATACATGCAGATTCCGAGCTGAAAATGACTGATGGGAAGAAAAACTAAGAGCAAATGGAAATGTCAATCCGATGATGAAAATTATGTGACTATGTGACTAAAGATTAAAAATAAAAAATATATATTTAAACCAGTTTATTGAAAATAATAATAATCAAAGTCATTTTTATTAAGTGTTACAAATTAAAAAAATGTTTACCGTGTCTAATGAGATTCCAGTCCACGATCTTCTGCGTTTTAGGTATCTACCGCAACCACTGTGCTACCCCCTCACTTCGACAACTTTCGTTATACTCATTTTACTACACAACCAGTTGCAACGATGATCTGCTGTGTTCAAAAAAGTTGGGCCTTATGCAATGTCGTGTGAAGTATGTATAGTGTAGGCCGAACTTTGCGGTGGTAATAACTGAATATGGGGCGCTGAATCGTGTCTTGTGCGACAGGATGCAGTAGCTTCTGGCTAGAGCTGTGTCCGAAAAATGCCTGTTTCATTACCATCGTTTTATGTGCGTTGTTTTTGGTGTGGTTATCATATCTGACAAAATGCGAAATGGAAAATCCAAAGCTAGGATTTGGTGTCGAAACACACCAATAGAAACAGCCAGACAAGGAATTACAAAACAACTGATCATTTTTTGAGGCAGTTTGGCAACGGCGAACACTTTGTGCGTGATGTTAAGAGCACTGATTGGGGGAAGGTAGCTCCAACGTAAAAAGTGTGAGCTCTCAAGTAATTGTAATAAGGCTATAATTGTAGTTCAAATGGCTCTGAGCACTATGGGACTTAACTTCTGAGGTCGTCAGTCCCCTAGAACTTAGAACTACTTAAACCTAACTAACCTAAAGACATCACACACATCCATGCCCGAGGCAGGAGTCGAACCTGCGACCGTATCGGTCGCGCGGCTCCAGAACGGCCGGTTACAATTCTAGTATACAGCATCATTGTTGTCGGTGAATTTGACAGGGGCAGCTTGTTCCGTTATTTCTAGTAAAAAATGTTCTGATTTTCGGCCGTCGGATGTAATGCAAGTCATTCATATTAATTCTTACCTCACCTAAATGTTGAGTAATTCTTTTTTATATCAATGTTTTAAACGTCTTTTGGCTTACATATGCAGTTCCTTGCTGTTGCTTTGTGTTTGATGCCACGCGGAGTGGCCACGCGGTTTGAAGCGTCATTCACGGATTGCGCGGACCCTCGGGGATGGGTGTGTGTGATGTTCTTGGCATAAGTTAGTTCAAGGAGCGTGTAGGTCTAGGGACCAATGACCACAGCAGATTGGTCCTTTAGGAATTCACATACATTTGAACATTTTTTCTGTTTGATAATTCCATCTGTGAACAACCACAACTGGAGTCCAATCACGTAAAGAGGCCACACTTCTCGCTGGAAAACGTGCCGAAGATGTCCACTTTCCCAAAAGTTCGTTTCTGATCTGTTTACACAAATAAGTGTTAGTTATTTGTACAAATCACACGTAATACTATGGACTGGCTTCTAAATCCTTTTATAAACGAAATTATTATGTTTCATTCTAGCCCATTGGTTTTAAATTAATCCATTAATTAAGTTAAATTTAAAACCATATAATTTCTGTTGCATTTGGCCTAGTACAAAAATCCGATTAAAAACCGCCTTCTGCAGGCAGTTGGTATTATTTGAGATACTACGGCATCAAGATTCCTAGAAAACACGAACCAGAAATCGCAGCAAGAAACAGGGGTACCAGCTGTAATGCAAAGTGCAATTGAGGCTCCAAAGAATGATACGTTCCACGTTCCATGCAACACATTAAAAAGAATTTTAGAAAAATAGAAATGTGGTAGATGGTAAAAAGATTAGGGTAGGCTTATAGAGTGTGTACGATAAACAACAAGAACAAGAAGGCCAAGAACAGCAAAGGGTTTGCAGTTTAAGAAAGACGCCAAGGCGGCGGAGTTACTTCAGGTGAAAGAGGTTTGCTGTTACTTAAGGACTATTTATGTCCACAATGTCCTCTTTACACCGCTAGATTTGGAAAAGTGACCTCTATGTAAGGCTTGAGAAAAATGGATATAGGTCCTATTCATCACATATATTTTACTTGCAAATACCTAATGGAATACGTTATTCACTGAGATGGCAAAAGTGACGTCGTACTTCCTAATATCGTGTCGGGCCTCCTTTTGTCCGGCATAGTGTAGTAGATCAATATGGCATGAACTCGACAAGTTGTTAGAAGTCCGCTGAAGAAATATTGAGTCACGCTTCCTCTATACCCGTGTATAACGCAAAAGTGTTGCCGGTGCAGAATTTTGTGTACGAACTAACCTCTCTATTCTGTCCCATAAGTGTTCGATGCGACTCAGTCTGGCGATATGAGTGGCCACATCCGCTCCAACTGTCCAGAATGCTCTTCAAACTATCGACTGACCGTTGCGAAAAGGCGGATTATCATCCATCGATGTTTGGGAACATGAGCTCCATGAATGGTTGCAGATTGTCTCCAAGTAGTAGAAAGTAACCATTTCCAATCACTTATTGGTTCAGTTGGATCAGAGGATCAAGTCCATTCCTTGTAAACACAGCCCACACCATTGTGGACCACCATCAGCTTGCACAGTGCTTTGTTGACAACTTGAGTCGATGGCTTCGTACGGTCTGCGCCACATTCGAACCCTATCACCAGGTCTTATAAACTTAAATCTGGACTCAGCTGACCAGGCCACAGTTTCCCAGTCGTGCAGGCACAAACACGTAGGAAACCTTCGCATATGAATCACCTGAGTGCGAATGACTGCTCCAGTAATGCACCGCCATGTTATACACTGTGTACGTGATACTACAGCCATCTATATATGTGCATATCGCTATCCCATAATTTGTTACCTCAGCGTAATGCACAAATGGCAAGCGCTTACCGATAACCATGACAAGATAAAAATTCAGTTTGCCTTAGAGTTGCCACTTCACTCCAACTACCCCTATCCTTCATTAGTCTGAGGCCCTCACATTGTCGGATAAATACAAGAAGTAGAAAAAATCAAACGAAATGCGGCACGTATCACCAGAGGATTGTTTAGTAAACGCCACAGCTTTACAGAGATTCTCATCGAGATGATATGGTAGACAATGAAAGAAAGGCGTTTGCAAAGGAGACGGTCATTATTAGAATTTCAAGAACACACAT
The DNA here is from genome assembly GCF_021461385.2 of Schistocerca piceifrons. Lineage (NCBI taxonomy): Eukaryota > Metazoa > Arthropoda > Insecta > Orthoptera > Acrididae > Schistocerca > Schistocerca piceifrons. The sequence continues at coordinate 149,892,407 of NC_060144.1, read as the reverse complement.
TCGAAGAATAGTCGTGGACATATTGTTTCCCGCCACGTATGCCTTGTGAAATGACCACGACGAAAAAATCAGATAAATTAGAACACGTTCGGGGATTTACCGACAGTCGTTCTTCCCATGCACTTTCACGAATGGAACAGGAAAACGGAGAAAACCGTGGTAGTACCAGAAGTACCTTTCGTTTCAAGGAGCACAGATGAAGATTCAGACTAAAATACATGAGAAGGTTTCTTTTCCCATCTTACGTAATTCACTCTTCCCATTTCAGCGAAGATATAATCTGCATACGGGTGCAGTCAATAGAACAAACAAAGTTTCTACTAATAAGTGAACAAGAAAAATTGAATCAGAAATAAAACAATTCATTTTAACGTCTTATCGAAGGTCCTGATTTGTGATCACTTCAGTTTCTCATACATCTGTGTACACGTAACGACCCATCGCTAAGCTTGATATGTATGCAGTGTCCTTCACGACTATTACGTGCTTAGATAAGCATGCTACTGAAAGCGGTCGTATGTACGACAAGCTTGCTCTACAACTATTAATGGTGTGCGGTGTGTATTCAGGTTGCGGTGCCGTGAAAGGCCTATCGGCATTGCAGCGGTGGCGGCTGGGTAATAGCCCGCGGCATTCAGATGTATTCTGACCAGACGTATTAATGTCGGCGCAGCAGCCGTCTCCATGGTGACGTTAATGCAGTCAGCCGTTGCGCATGCGCTGCGCGGCAGCCCATTGTGCTGCTTGCCCCAGACGTGTTGGCCGTGGCCGCAGGTGGGTAGCCACACACCACGTGCTTTGCTTGGGATTAATGGCCCGCTGTGTCGACGAAGTGCTGAAAAGGAGACTTCGCAACGCCGCAAAGTACACAGGAAGTTTCTAACGTTTTATGAAATAGTGACCGTTGTTGTCGTCTCCTTCCATTCGAAGACTGGTTGAATGCAGTTCTTCACGATAGTCTATCCTGTACAAGTCATTTCATCTATGAATAATTATTGCAACTCACATCCATTTGAACCTGTTTACTACATTCATGCCGAGGTCTCCCTCTTCAATTTTTACCCCCAAATTTTCCCTCCATCACTAAACTGATAATTCATCGACGCCGCAGGAAGAGTCCTGTCAACCGAGCCCTCCTTAAGGTTTACCATGAATTTGTTTTCTCCCACATCAGATTTGGCAGCTCCTCATGTTACTCAATCTACCCATCTAATCTTCAGCACTCTTTTTTAACTCCTCATTTCAAATTTTTCTATTCACTTCTTGTGTGACTTACTTATCGACCATATTTGTCTTCTGTACACACAACGCCTTCAGAAAAAACTTCCGAACAGTTCAGATTTTATCAACTGTTAAACAGTTCTTCTATTTCAGAAATGCTGTTCTTGCTATTCCCGGTCTGTAGTTTACACAGGTTGAATAAAATGTATTGGCCACAGTATTACAATTCACACCTCTCCTTATTACGCACGTTCACCATATTACATGCCCTGAATATAATCGCCCTGCACCTTCCTCCACACAGGTGGAGGGCATCGTATCCCATCAGCGCGTCTATCTCTATCGATATCTCACAAGGACGGCCTAATGGGTTGCGTGATGTCTTCTTTCGGAGTGTGACGAGTGCCACGAGAGGGTTCCTTCATTTTGGAGAAGAGATCTTCAGAAATTTCAGTAGTAGGCTTCCTAAACACACTGTTAGGGCGCTTGAACTAGCCTCCCGCACTTTCAAACAGTATGTACTGCCAATGATTCAAACACTGCCGTCGCCCTTCACTGCCCTATTCAATTGACCTTCTGTTATCAGACAGCATACATTGTATTTAACGCACACCCTTCATGTTACATAGTGTACTTTATCGAACTCTCGTATATCCTTTCCACCCTGGCTATAATCCGTTATTTTGCTGCTCAAATAGCGAAATTTATCTACTAATTTCAGTGACTCATTTACTAATTTAATTCCCGTACCATCAACTGAGATAATTAAACAAAATTCCATTATCCTTATGTTGTTGATGTTTATGTTATAATCTCCTGACAGAATTAAGATGCCATCGGCAAACCGTAGATTTTTTATTTCTTCTTTCTGAAATCTAATTCACTTTCCAAATTTCTCCCTTGTTTCTTTTACTGATTACATAATATACAGGTTAAATAACATCAGTAGTGGGTGCAGCCCACATTATTCCCTCCTCAACAAAGGATTTCCTGTCATGTCATACGCCTTTTTTAACTGCAATATTCTTTATGTAAAAAGTAGACAGGATTTCCATTGTACTGCGTAGTACATAATAAGTTAACAACTCGTCTGTACTCCATTTCTAGACGCTGTCTATGAACTGAACCCACGCACAGTTGCTGGCCAGTTGCACGTGTCAAACACACACTCAACGCCTGTCTTGGATTTTGTATTTATTTATTTTGAGTCATCAGACTTCCGACAGATATAATCGACAAAGCGCTGTTCAGTAGACTGCTGGAGGTAATAAGCAGCAATATCAGCGAACCGCGGTCCTGTTCCACTCGCATATTGAGCGAGGGGGGAAAAAACCTGTCTCGTACTCGTATGTGGGTCCCCTAATGTCTCTCTTCTTCTTTCTGAGCCCATTGCCAGGTAAACGACTGTGGCAGCAAACTAGTAGCGCAGTCTTCTTAGAACACAGATTGTTTAAACTTAGCTTACAGATTATTGAGAGAACAACGTCATCTTCCTTCCAAAGATAGTGACAACACCCACATTTTCGGTCATTGTTCGAGCTCCAGTACGTCCGCGGTGCCTTCCTGTGTATCTGGCGGCCTTTCCAGAGTGTCTTTGAGGGATGCATGGGATTCTTCGCGTCTCTGAAAGTACTCTCACTTCAATCGACGACGTGATTACAGTGTGCAAAGGCGCACGAAGTTGTTGATGGGTTACCTTGATATAATGGCTTGGTAGGTTGTGCTGAGAAATAATTGTTAAGGAAACAATTCGATACTTTGCACTGTCTCCGAGTTAAATATCACCGAAGTTATCCAGTCAGGATGTTGCAAACGCAATGTCAAGCGCCTCGCCGTAGTCGGTGTCTCCAAAGGTGTTATTCGTTTGGTTTCCTTTCTTAAAAATTATTTTGGGCACAATCTACCCTGAAACACTCTTATAAGTCATTTAAACTGTTTCTGACCATCCTGTATATTATGTATCATGAGATAATAGTGAGTAAAGCAGTAATTTCGGCTCCGTCTTTTAAGACGATTCAGTCGCGATCCCTGGCACTAATATTTTCTTTAAACATGTTTCCCAGTACCTTGATGGCCAGTCACCTGCATATTATGTATAGCGGAGTCGATTTAATGCTTCATGTACATTATAACATTAGCATATTAATAGTTGGATATCGACATCACAGTAACTGAAAGGCTTAAGAGAAAGACAAAGGCTACTCTAAGATGCAACATAGTTCCAAAGATATAAAAACAGTTAGTCACCATAATTGTGTCTTATACACTGAAGCGCAAGATAAGCTGGTATAGGCATACGTATTCAAATACAGAGATATGTATGGCGCTGCGGTCGGCAACGACTATATAAAACAAACAAGTGTCTGGCGCAGTTCTTAGATCTGTTACTGCTGCTGCAATGGCAGTTTGTCAAGATTTAAGTATTTGAACGTGGTATTACAATCGGCGCACGAGCGATGGGACACAGCATCTTCGTGGTAGCGATGAAGTGGGGATTTTTCGTACTACCATTTCACTAGTGTACTTTGAATATCAGGAATCCGAGACAACATCAAATCTCCCACATCGTTGGAGCCGGAAAAAGACCCTGCAAGAATAGGACCAACGACGACTGAAGAGAATCGTTCAAGGAGTCAGAAGTGTAACCCTTCCCCAAATTGCTGCAGATGACAATGATGGGCCATCATCAAGTGTCAGCGTGCGAACCATTCAACGAGAGATCATCGATATGGGCTTTCGGAGCCGAAGGCCCACTCATGCACCCTTGATGACTGCATGACACAAAGCTTTACGCTTCGCCTTGGGCCATCAACATCGACATTGGACTGCTGATGGCTGGAAAAATGTTGCCTGGTCGGACGAGTCACATTTCAAATTGTAAAACTGTATCAAGCGGATGGACCTGTACGGGTATGGAGAAAACCTCATGAATCCATGGACCCTGCATGTCAGCAGGGGGACTATTCAAACTGGTGGAGGCTCTGTAATGGTGTGGGACATGTGCAGCTGAAGTGATACGGGACCCCTGATACGTCTAGATACGACACGGACATGTGACACGTACGTAAGCATCCTGTCTGATCACCTGCATCCATGCATGTCCACTGTTCATTCCGACAAACTTGGTCAGTTCTAGCTGAACAATGCGACATCCCACACGTCCAGAATTGCTACAGAGTGGCTCCAGGAACACTCTTCTGAGTTTAAACACTTCCGCTGGCCACCAAACTCCCCAGACATTAAGATTATTCAGCATATCTGGGATGTCTTGCAACGCGCTGTTCAGGAGAGGTTTCCACCCCTCGTATTCTTACGGATTTATGGACAGTCCTGCAGGATTCATGGTGTCAGTTCCCTCCAGCACTACTTCAGACATTAGTCGAGTCCATGCCACGTCGTGTTGCGGCACTTCTGCTTGCTCGTGGTAGCCCAACACAGTGTTAGGCAGGTGTACCAGTTTCTTTGGCTCTTCAGCGTAGTTGCGATTTCTCGCCGATAAAAAAGAGAAAAGTCGTGCTACAATTGTAGTTATCTCTCCTGTCTGTTTTCGCCATTAATTAACTTTGTGTGAGAACGAGTTGGAATAAGATGCGGTCTTGCCGTCTACCTTTCATAACGATCTGTAACGTAGGTTGCCATTTTCACCCATTTTAAAAAACTGGTTACACTAAACTAAATCAAATAATGTTTGTCAATGATCTGAAGCTATTATATCCATAGCGAAACATATTTCACAGACACTGAGAAAACTGTCCTAGCAAGAGTCGAACGAATTGTCTTTCGTGCCACTTGGTAACCGATTAGATATAATCTGCCACCTTTTTCATGCCACGATGTCCTATTTTCCGCCCATAACAACCGAACGGCAACCAACAGCGCGATGACAGACACTTAGTAAACTTCACAGCTGGCAGCCGATGTTACATAAGACGACAAAGCTGCAGGAGTAACCTTAATTGCAAGGCAGACATAACAGTACATGTCATAGCGGAAGAGATAACCTCATTCCACTTGTGTATTACCCTGGATCAAACCCCTATGAGTGTGCTACAACTCAATACTGGCCACTCTTGGTTTGTTCGTCCTTAAAGGGTACAACTATATTTTACTCCCTGGTCCAACGTTCCACGTTTCTTGTTTCTCCTTGTAGCTTAGCAATATTTTTAGAAATCGGCATCCATCCAAACTTGTTGCATGTTCTTTCTAAAATCCTGCGAGGTGTCTGTTTGTTCTATGTCGTGTCTCCCTACCACTTTCGCGCAACGACGCTCTGAGCGTGTTTTTTAGGGAATTGACTAGTTTGAACCTGGGACCTGTTGCTGGTAAGGAGACGCCAGACGAGACATCACATGTAGAGTTCAGAAGAGTTCAGTGAGACTAGCGATGATATAACCAGATACTTAATGATTTCAGTGTCAGCTCCACTGTACTCCCTGTAAAAGAATCTTAATACTAACTAAATTTAGTGGAAGGGGTTCAAGGCTTTCCTATTTTTAGTTAGCTGGCAAAATAACGTCGAAAAAACAGTTAAGTTTACCATTGGAAATTTTATTCTACTCATAAAACATTGTTCATAAATTGCACTATTGATAAAAGGGAATGTTTTAATACAGGATGATAAAAACCAACTGCGTTCAACAAAAATGTGAACGAATATTCCCTGAATGGGTTTCCAAGTTCTACAATGGATCGAAGGATGACCTATGCCATATCACATCTATAATCTAGGTTTAAATTAAGTTTCACAAAAGAGAAAACTATCAAAATGGTCTACTGTGACCCTCAATTATCTTTAATTACTTCTCTAACGTGTCGTAAATTACAGTGGCTGATGTGGCTTCTCAATAACTATATAATAGAAAAATCATTGCGTTTCAGATTTTAACTTACATAGCAAATGTGAATACCATGAGCTTCAATTGACAATCGACACTAGTATTACGTAAAAAGGGAATGCAACAGATGAGACTTCTGCAGTTCTGAGTGAAGCCTTATGCGCTCAAAAATGCGGCATCGCGTGCATTCATTACTTTGTCGGTGTTCGTCAGGGGGCAGCGGCCGGCGCAGCTCCATACAGCTCGCCATCTCGCAAGCAACTCTCTCCTAACTTCTCCTTACTACAATTTACCGAAGTTGGTTTAAAAAAAATTATCTGGCTGTGTTTTCATCTGACCAATCAGGGTCTCAATGTTAACCTTAAGCTCCGCCTACAAAAATTCTTTCTTTCCAATGAGAAACGTTACACTTTTCGTGGTGGGGCAATGTTTTTAAAGTTTGCAACGTAACAAAGACGCGAAAAAAATCTCACGCTAAAACTTGCAGCTTGTATGGCCCTTTTAGTGTTATTGTAAGCTCTATATTGTTCTTCTGGAGGGCTCTAGCTTCTAACATGGGCTGGGGGGTGGTCCTGGTGGTTACTTTTCGTGGTGGGGCAAATGTTCTGTAAAGTTTGGAAGGTAGGAGACGAGATACTGGCAGAAGTAAAGCTGTGAGCACCGGGCGTGAGTCGTGCTTCGGTAGCTCAGATGGCAGTCTGCCGCCGACAATGCTGCGAGGCGGTCACGCGCCAGAGCGCTGCGGGCGAGGCGCGCACGGTGTGTTTGTGTTTACTTCGGCCGCTGTAAGTGCCGTATTCCCTTCTAGACCACCATGGCGCACAACTATCGGAAGAAGACATTACGTTTCAACTTTTGTTCGCCCGACCCAAGGCCCTGGAGGTAGAACGATTTATACGCGATGGAGTTAAAATACCACCAACGGATCTAATTGGTATCCACTTGTCCATAGTTAGCAGTACCGTGTACGTCAAAATGATCAACGATGCGGCGTGCGACAATGTGCTTCAAGAGGCAAAACGTGGACTGCGCTTCTGTCATTCCGACGGCAACGTCGGACCCGTTACCGTCGATCAGCCGACCGGTGTGGCCGTGCGGTTAAAGGCACTTCAGTCTGGAACCGCGTGACCGCTACGGTCGCAGGTTCGAATCCTGCCTCGGGCATGGATGTGTGTGATGTCCTTAGGTTAGTTAGGTTTAATTAGTTCTAAGTTCTAGGCGACTGATGACCTCAGAAGTTGAGTCGCATAGTGCTCAGAGCCATTTGAACCATTTTGAACCTTCGATCACGCAGGTCTCGGCACACGGACGATAAGGATCTTCGAACTACCATTCGAACTACCTGCAAACGTCGTCATCGAGGCGCTCCGTCCCTATGGTAACGTTCTGGAACATGAGGCCAAACGATGGGTACAATTTCAAGCCTATCCCGTTTTAAACGGTGTTAGACAGGTCCGCATCGAGTTGCAGAAACACGTGCCTTCCTATCTACGTATCGGAGGCTGCAGTGCCATTACAATGTATGACGGCCAACCTCGGACCTGTTCCGGTTGCGGGAAAGAAGGTCACCTACGGTCTGAATGCATTCAACAACGTGTCGCGCAGCTCCCGTTGTCGGAAGCGTCCGTCACACCCACGATGACCGCCCTACCGGTCACTTACGCAGCGGCTCTTGCCACGTCTACAGTTTTGTCCAGTCCGTCGCCCGGTCCTTCCGAGCGGCACGTCCCACCGTCCTAGTGGCCTATGGACAGTGCGGACGTCCCACCCGACAACCTTGCCGCCGAACAGGCTCCCGCACCGGACGCTGAGGGGAACAGTACTTCTTCACAACACCTGTTTGACAATTTCATTGTACCCACCGACGCCTTCGAACCAGGTCGACGCTCCTCCTTGCCGTCGTCCGACACTGAGGAACACGTGCGCAAACAACGCTCGCCACGTAGGCGCAAACGCCGTCGCCATTCACCCACGGGCTCTCAAAGCGTCGCCACCCGTGACGACGAAGACGACACCCAACCTGCCGACATTTCCACGCAGAGGTCGGCGGACAACTTTCACGATGAACAAGACGTTTCGCAGGACGGGACCACTATGGAGGTCGCCACGCACAATGTAACGATCGGTGCGCCGGTTGAGACGCCTGTCTCCCCGCCGACAACACCAGATCTCTCTCACCACGACGCAATTCCCATGGGCATTGGACAGACCGACGGCACAGGAGCATGGGGCGACGACATTGAGGAAGATACGCCCCCTCCTCCGGCTGAGTTGCCTCCGCCGGACAAGACTGCCTGTTAACGTCAATAGCGTGGCATTGCAGCTGATGGGACGGGGCTTCCTGTCGGTGCCCTCCTCTTACTTCCCTTGGTGATGGTAGATGCGCGTCCACCACCACTGAAACAAACGTACCGGTTTGCCACACTGAACATCAACATGATCGGCAGTGAACCCAAGCTGCAACTCCTATGTGAAATGCTTCGGGCCTCTGACGTCGACGTTGCCCTTCTTCAGGAAGTACGCGTTGCCACACTACCACCAGTCTACGGCTACGACTCATACACGTCCACATGTGATCAATCAGGGCGTGGAGTGGCTTTCTACATACGCGAAGGAATCCCACTCAAGGACATGACAATCCTTCCCTGTGGAAGAGGCATGGCTGTTACCATCTTCGACACGCGCGTCATCAATATCTACGCTCCGTCTGGCTCCACGAACCGTCGGCAGCGGTCCACTTTCTTCGGACATGACGTGGCGCCCCTGTTTTCTGGACGCTATGATCGCCTTATCATGGGAGGCGATTTCAACTGTGTCCTCCATCCGCAGGACCAAGTGCCTGGTTATTCGCCATGCCCGGCGCTGCTCACCTTAATCGAAGATTTTCATCTAGTGGACGTTTGGGAGAAAATTCATGGCAATACCCCCGGTTTTACCCATTATACAGCACATTCTGCGAGCAGACTGGACCGGTTTTATGTGTCTGCCCACCTCAGCAATGAAGTCGCCCAAGCTGAACGATGGCCCCTTGCATTTTCGGACCATTGCGCCGTCATTTGCTCCCTGGCTTTGCCACCTCAGTCAGTGTGGCGCAGCAGAGGTTACTGGAAGCTTAATACCTCCCTCCTTAATGATCCACACTGCCGACAATGTATTGCCACTACATGGGCGTCTTGCGAAAGACGCCTTCCGCAGTACGTATCCACGTTCCATTGGTGGCTCAAATGTGCCAAACCTGCGATCAGAAAGGCCTTCATACAATGTGGCAAGGAAGCAGCAGCATGGCATCGAGACACCACAAATTTTCACTACGCTGTCCTCCGTGAGCTCGATGCACTCCCTCCATCACCTGACACCCACAGGGAACGACAACGTACTAAAGCTCGTCTCCTCTCTCTTCAACGTGCACGACTGCATGGTGTCGTGGTGCGTTCACGAAGACAAGACCTCCTCCACGACGAAACCCCATCCACAATCCGTGCTGCATCCGACCATAGTCGTCGACGTCGACTTTCCGTCCCCAACATCACGACCTCCGACGGTGTTCCCCACACAACACAGGCGGCAGTGGTGTCTGCCTTTGCTGAACATTATCGCCAATTTTATGATGATGAACCGATGGCGACGCCCATTCCTGATGATCTCCGTCCTTCCCCTGATCGGACCCTCGCTGTAGCGGAGTCAACGTCCATGATGTCTGCAATCACCGCAGAAGAGGTGGTAGATGCGATCAACAAAGGGGCCAAGAACAAATCACCCGGACCAGATGGTCTCCCAGTGGAGTTTTACCGGGCGTTCACTACGTTAATGCTTCCTCGCTGGACGGAAATGATGCAGGAACTCTTTACTCCGTCTTTCCCAATTCCACCTGAATTCGTCACTGGCATTCTTCTACCTGTGCCTAAACCGAAGGGAGGGTCTCATGTCCTTGCATATCGCCCCCTTACACCACTGAATGCAGACTATGAAATCTATGCACGCCTCTTAGCAGCGCGCATACGCACCGTCTTACCTACGGTCCTTTCACCTGAGCAGACTGCACGTGGTTGTGGGGCCACCTTACAAACAGCCCTAGGAGAATGCCGTGACCTCATTGCACTGGCGCCGGTTTGTCGCCTTCGTGCAGCACTGGTATCCGTCGATTTCACGAGTGCCTTTGATCGCATTCGACACCCATTCCTCCTCATGGTGGCGACACGTATGGGGTTCCCATTGCTTTTTGTCGATGCCATTCGCCGGTTTCTACTTCCCGCGGTCTCGATGGTAGAAGTCAATGGGAGGCTTGTAGGACCGATTCCTATACGCCGCTCTGTACGTCAAGGGTGCCCTCTGTCTACTTTACTATATGCCATTGCACTTGAGCCCCTCATCACTGGACTTACCTCTAGACTGCAGGGCCTCACTTTGCGTGACTACACCTTTCACTGTAGGGCTTATGCGGACGATCTCCTCTTTCTCACCTGCTCCTCCACGGAACTCAATGACGCCATCCAATGGATCCACCAGTATGGACGACTTTCTGATAGTATTCTTAATGTCCGTAAATCGACTATGATGCACATTGGGCGCGGCCTCCCGGCTATGGTGTCGACCCCACTCCCAGTCAGTGCCACCCTTCGTTACTTGGGTATCGAATTTACGAGCTCCACACACCGCACAGTGGCCCTGGCTTACCGGCGGCTTTTGCAGTCGATTCGGCACCATGTCCGCGGTCAAGTGCACCGTAACTTAAACCAACTCCAACGTGTGTCCTATGTCAACATGTATGTCGCCCCTAAACTGGTACACGTCGCCCAGATCCTCCCAATGCCGTTACTCCTTGGCCGCCGCATCCAATCAGCCTTTGAATATTTCGTGTCAGCAGGGGCACTTTTCAAAGTCCGCTACAACACTCTAACACTGCCTCCGGCAAAAGGTGGCCTCGGACTCGTCAACGTGCGGGCACGATCTTCTGCACTCTTTGTCCACACTCTATTGCGGCACTGGCAGGGGCCGGTCCCGTCCTTAACACGTAGTCTCTTAGATATCCTCTGACCAGCTTCTCTCGATCCACCGATCAATGTGGCACCTATTTCTCCATTATTGTACCATGTCGCCAATTGTTTCATAGAACTCAGCTATGTTCGGGCCCATCTTCCAGTCACCCGTTCTCCCCGTACAAAAGATTATTATCATTTGTTTATGCTGTCCAACCCTTCCGACCCCATGGTGCTGCAGCATCCTGACCTTAACTGGCGCACGGTTTGGGGGTGTGCGCATGCACCCTTTTTACCGTCGTCTGTGTCTGCACTCTGGTGTGTTTTACTCTATGGAAAATTCCCGACTAATAGTCGACTTTATCGCATAGGACTGGCCACCTCCCCACTCTGCCCTGACTGTCAGCTCGAAGACACCGACGAGCACCGTCTTACGTGCCCCCTGAAACAAAACGTATGGCTCCTCATCCAACGAATCGTGGGCTTTTACCTCCGTGCCCCGCCAACGACGGTAACCCCGGATTTCCTGTTGTTGCCCCAGACATTTCACTACCCTCTTGCTAAGCACCATACCCTAATCTGGTTTCGAGGACAGGCTTTAGAATACCTCTTTCAGAGTGGTCCGCATGCAGTCCTTGACTTCTGGTACAAAGTTGTGACCGCGCATAACACCCTCACCCGAAAACCATCTTACCAACAAACTTTTGCCAGTTATCTCTGCAGCGTCTTCCTTGACCCCCCTCAAAGTTGGGAAAGTTGGGGTGTACCATGCCTACCTGTCACATGATGCAACACCCTTATCCACGTTCTCATACATCGACCAAAAAAAAAAAAACGAATTAAAAAAAAAGGAAGAAGACAGAGTATGTTATATTTTGTTGTATTTAATGTTTTTCTTTTTAATATTTTTTTTGTTTAACTAACAGTCATTTGTATATGTTTAAATGGTACCTTGAAGAACTCTTGCATTGTGAATATGGTGGTTACTTTTCGTGGTGGGCCAATGCTTTTAACGTTTGCAACGTAACAGAGACGCGAAAAAGTCTCGCGCTAAAACTTGCAGCTTGTGTGGCCCTTTTAGTGTTATCGTAAGATCTATACTGTTCTTCTGGAGGGCTCTAGTTTTAACATGGGCAGGGGGGTGGTCCTGGTGGTTAGCTGGCGACGTGCGTGTCCGTCCCTTATCGTAGGGCCTTCTAGCTTAACACGGTTCTGCTCTCGGCTTCTGTTCTCGTTTCTCCCCTTGGAACTGCGTATGTCTCACGGTGGGAAGGTATGACATGCATTTAGGCATTTCTGTGTTAGTCTGTGGTATTCCATTTTCTCACTCGTTACTCGTATTACTTTGGTTAATTTAATGTCATGATTTATTCGGAACTGTGTGACATACTACTGGATTTGCTTATCATGTCAGGGTTTTCATGGAAGGTGTTTGGTCTGCCTGACACCTTACATATCACCACCCTTCGAACTTAATTTTTGCACTGAAGTTAAGCAATGATTGAATCGTTGTCTAAGTCAGTCAAAAATTATTCCTTTATCTAAATTTTGTTGCCTACTGTTCAGCCACGTTATCCTGGTTCTATGCTAGTTTGTATTACTAATTTATATTTTTATATTCTTCCACATTATATTGACAAGAGAAGAATATTTTTATTCTATTATAATTATTATTTATTAATTATTTTCTTTCTTTATTTAAGTATGAAGTTTGTTTTTTAAGAAGATTGCTATCGAAAGTGAGGAGTCTTTCACATTGATTTTCTTAGAAATATTTTTTTTTATAAATGTAGTAATTAAGTAAAATCTATTCCTAACACATTTTCTATATATCATGTACAAGTAAAAGGTTTTTGTTTCTAGACACTAATTTCAACATTGTTACACTTGCTTTGACAAAGAAATATACATACACAAGTATTGAGATATTATCCTAACAAATGGTACAAATGTTAAAAAAGGGAAAACATCCAACAAGATAATTTTTTATTCTTTGTTTTTATCAGGAGAAAATAAGTAAAATATAGTTATTCTTTTATTTTTATGAGGAGAAAATAAGTGGCATATAGTTTTAGTGTTTATTATGCCTTACTTTTGTTCTTTACACACTGTCCATTTCAGAACTAATGGCTTATTTTTACTGATAGTCTATTTTTTACTTAAGTCCATAGTCAATGACTGTTATTTTGTTGTTTATTAGCTGTCTGGCGTGTTTAACTTATTTAGTTTTTCACACATTTCTTTTGCACAATTCCTACATCACATAATTTGATTTCACACAGTCACACAATCCTATGAATGTTTAAGCATGAGGTTGGTGAATGTTTTTGCACAAAGGTGATGGACTTGAGCGAGATGGATATGGGCAAGTATTTGAAGTACAGCTTCGTTCGTCATTCCTTGTTGGCTTTGCAAGTGTGTGTTGCTGTTGTGGAGGTCCCATAATGGAATGGAGCTGTGGGTGCAGAATCTCTGCACTGGCTTTGGATGCGTGAAAGTCATTGTTATGTTTCGCTGAAAGTGGTCGTTTTTCGTTGTAATACTTCACAGACGACTAGTTTACAATAGAATAGGGATTTGGGAAGGTATGTCATCTATTCTTTACCCATCTTCTTTCTTGGTCTCAATCTTGCGAATCTTCAACTTCTGTTCTTCCTGCTTTTTCTCTGCTTCTTTCTTGCTTCTTGGTTCTTCTTTGGGTTGGATATGGAAATATTTATTTATAACTAGTCGCTTTGAAGTTCTCCTCTTAGTATCAGTGTGATAAATAGTTTGGGTGTGTCATTTTTACTTTGTGGAAGTTTTCTTCAGTTTCGTGCATCAGTTTAATAGCAGTATTGTGACTTTTACACATTTTTTTTTTTTTTTTTTTTTTTTTGCCAGTGGTGGCTTGCCCAAGTGGTCTTCTCGTCGGGCCGTTTTTTGCTATCTCCACTGAGTCAGGGCGTTCCAAGACCATCTTGGCCTTTCGTGTTCCGCCACTCTGTGGTTCCGTGTTCTGTCCCAGCAGGGTTCCGCCACTCTGTGGTTCCGTGTTCTGTCCCGGCAGGGTTCCGGTTAGCGGGCAGGTTTACTGCCCACTTTGGCTACAAGAGCCATCTGTTGGTCTCGCTGTCCTTTCCCTTCTCTCGACGCTTCTGCCTTGTAGGAATCGTGTCTTGCTAATTACATCCTTTTCTTTCTTGATACTTCTTGCGTTGCAACTTGTTGGTCGTTGCATCTGGTCTTTGCTGGAGTTTTTACAATGGTTCTTAGAAAAAGTTTTACTTATAATCATCTAACGTATGTCTAGTACCTACATTGTTTTACGCCTTCTTAAAAAGCTTTACAAATTTTGGCGCCCCTTCCATGTTACAATTCTAAGATATTTTGAGTCTTAACTTCTACAATTATCCTCAAATTCGTTTTTTATTTTTGTGTAGTGTCGTGGTGCATAGCATTTTAGTATTTCATGCTGTTAAACTATCTATGATTTACCCTTTCATCTTAATCTATGCTACTACTGGTGTTATATTTGATTTTGTTTTTACTGAAACTACTTTCGTTTTCCCACCTTCCTCTCTCTTCATTCTTCTTTCTCCTGACTGTCTTATCTGCAACATAATCGTGAAATATTGTGCTGATTATTTACCAGTAATAAAATTAATCTTCAAACTTTTTGATACGGCTCACATCGTGAAGTCCAAAGATTTTTCCTGTTTTTGGGTTCATTAGTTCCACAGCATTATCAAGAGAAATTCGGCTAATTATGATAGGTCCTTTGTATGCAGCGTAAAACTTACGTATTTTGTGTTTCTGTTTGCTGGAGAGATGATGTGTTTTTACAAATACTTTCTGGCCTACTGAGAATGTTCTTTTAATTGCATTTCTATCTCCTCTTTCTTTTCTTTTAATGGCTGCCTTTCTGATGTTGGAGAGTGCTGTTGCTATGACTTGTTTGTGCTGTCTACATGGTACAATAGGAAATCTAACATTTTCTCTGGTTATGTTCACTCTAAATGGTTTGTGCTGTTATACTTCAAACATGTACTGAAAGTGTTTAATACTGCCAGTCTTAGGTAAAAATACCTCTGTTTTATCTCGTAAAATACCCTCTAATTCTCTTTTACTGTGTTCCGAAATACCTTGAACTTCTTGCAATTTTTTCGTCGATTTCTTTATGGACTTCTAACATGAGTTGAGGCGATTCCCCCTTTTGTGCATACCATTCTAATTCTTCGTCCTCTTTATCTCGCGTCATTCTTAATTGTTTGTTTATAACTGGTATTTCTTCTAATTTTAGCTTTTGCTCAAAGAAAAGTGTGACATTCCCGAATGTTACGCTACCTTTCCCCATGTATATTATCACTCGTCTCTCATTTAAAAAATCTGCACTTATAATCAAATCTACAGTTATTTTAGGTATAATCATGAAGTTGGCTTCGATCTTTTGACCTTGACACGAAAGAGTTAACCTTGTTTGTCTCGTAACTTCCGCAGCATTGTTTCTAATAGGACCTCTTACCTTAATCTTACGTGTTTTCAGAACTGGCAAATCCTCATTGGCATTACACTGCATGAATATATTTTCTGAGATCGCAGTCAGTTCACTTCCGCTATTAAATGGTTCAAATGGCTCTGAGCACTATGGGACTTAACATCTGTGGTCATCAGTCCCCTAGAACTTAAAACTACTTAAACCTAACTAACCTAAGGACATCACACACGTCCATGCCCGAGGCAGGATTCGAACCTGCGACCGTAGCAGTCGTGCGGTTCCGGACTGCGCGCCTAGAACAGCTAGACCACCGCGGCCGGCTTCCGCTATCATTTACAATATTGACTGGGATATGCTTTACCATGGCCTTCACAGTTGGTTGAATTTGAAAGGGTTGGTTCTGTTCTTCTTCTTGTTGCATCAACGAATCCTCCACTGAATCATACATGAGTCTTTTCAGGAATTTCCCTTGTGAATTCAAACTTTCTGTAGGATAAGCTTCGACTGCTACTTCTCTCTCTTTTATTTCCTCTTCTCTATTTCTTCCTTCATTTACGCTTTCTTCAACATCCTCTACTTTTTCCTCATCCTCGTCTATCTTCTCCTTCTTTGTCGCTACTTCCACATAATCGCATCTAAATGCTCTAATTATCGCTTCATAACTTCCTTCATTATATACGTTGGGTTGTGTGCCAACTAGTAACTTATTTTCAACTTCTGTCGACTGCGCATTATCCTCATTGAATTCGCTTTCTCTGGTTTCCATCTCAAATAGCTCTGCAATACTCATTACTTCGTCCTTTCCTCCTACATTCGTTGTGCATGCCTCTGGTAATTCATCTTCCTCGTCAGTATTCTCCCAATTAATTTTTTCCCAACACGATATAGTTATTTTCCTGTCTTTGTTTTCATCTGGTCCCTGCGGATTTGTTTCTTCCTTCTTCTTTTCTCGTGATAAGGTATTAACTTCTCTGTTCAAGATGCTGCAATTGTCCTGGGTCGGTGCGTCATTCTCTTTGGCATGGGCGCTTAGCTGTCAATTCGAACGTTTTTCGGGGTTTGGTGGTCTTACCTCCACCTCTTCTATCTGTATTCTCTTTTCTTGCTCCGCTTGTTGATATTGGTTTCTTTGTTGATAATTTGTCGGTCTATTGGTGCTCCAATACCCGTTCCGGTTGTCGTTATTCCCTCTGTAATAGTTGTTGCCGTTCCTGGGTGAATTATAGTTATTGTCATATTCTCTTCTAAATCCATAACCGGTTCTTTGTTGAAATCTATTGTCGTTTCTTCGTGCGAAGTTATCACGTGGTTTGTAATTATTGTTTCCTCGTACTGTGTCTTATGGATTCCACTGATTTTTGCTTCCGTTATCACGTGCGCTTCGTCTTTTTCTTGCGTTATCTTCCGAAAATATGAACTCTAGTTCCCTTAGAATTCCTTTAAATGCTTCTACGTCATTGCCTGCGTGCCCAACTAATGATTTCAATGGTAACTTCATCGCGCATAATTTAATCAACCCTCCGTCACTGTATGGTACATCTAAGCATTGATTTTTCTTTGCCATTAATTAGAAAAATTTCACGGGACTCTTGTCTCCAGAATTTTCAAAATATGGGTTCTGTAATAATTCGTACTTCACTCTGTTCTGTGCTTCGCTGGACCAATATCGTGAGAGAAACTTCTCTCTGAAATCTTCGTACGATCGGCATGTCGCTGCAACATTCTGCATGGTTTTTGCGACTGTTCCTGACATGTGCGCACATATAAAGTCTAATTTGTGTTCTAGCGTCCAGCGTTCTGGTAATCCTACCCGGAATTGATCAATAAAAGTTCGTGGATGTCATGAGTTTCCTTCTCGAAAGTGTTGAAATTTTCTGACTGTGAGGAAATGATCGTTGTCGTACTTCGTCATAGTTCCATATGAAATTCGCGGTTCTTCACCACTTTTGTTTCTGATAATTTCTGCCGTCGTTCTTTCCGGTTGTGGTAGATCCATTGGATATTGTCCACTGTAACTTTCTCCTACCCTTGCGTAGTATCGTTGGAGTGGTACGCTATAATTTTCTTCCATCGGTTGTGAAAGTGTAGCTGAATGCATTGCACTGTACTCTTCGCGACCTGGCCTTCCATTGTCACGTATTGGTTCGGAATCTTGTCTGGCTAACCTTGCCGCTTCATTGCACGATCCAAACTGTCTTGAAACATACATTTGTTGTTCTGCATGTGTTTGTGGTGCCGTTTGTTCATCAAGAATTTCAAAACGTGTTTGTTGCGGTGCAGGCTGACTGATTTCACGTATGTTATTTTCCGCCTGTGATTGGAATCTAAAATGCTTGATATCTTCGTTAATTGCTTGTTTCTCCGGTACTGTTACAGATACGGATGTGGTTGCAGACTCAGTGCTTGTTCGATCTTGTTCACTACGTTCTTCAATGGTTTGCAACAACTCTGTTCGCAATTTCTGAAATTGTTGCTTCGTTTGCGCTTCTATTTTCACTATGCGGTTGGCATATCTTTTCAGCGCTGCTTTTGTGATACGTTTGTGTAACACACTGTTTTCAACAATTTCACGCGCTGTACCTGCTGCTTGTCTAGTAATTACGTTTATCTGTTTCTCTAGTTTCTTGACATCTCCCTGGGTGTTGTTACGTAATGTTTTGATCTCGTCCTGAGTGTCATCACGCAATGTTTGTACGTCCGCTTGTGCCTTGTCAATGTCTGTTCTCAATTGATTGTGACCTGTTACTAAGTTTCCTATCACTTATCGAGATTCTTTTGCCTCGTCTTCAATATGACTTAGGTGTAACTGAATTTTTTTGTTTTGTTCTTTAATCCCAGGCATTTGGCTCGTGGTTTCTGCAATTTGTTTCGTCGTTTTAATTTGGTTCGCAATTTCTTTATTTTGTCTTGTCATGGTTTCCGTCATTAAATGTAATAATTCTGCCAGATTGCTGGGTCCTATTGCGTTTGCTTCCGACGTGCAACGCTCTAGCTGGCGACGTGGGTGTCCGTCCCTTATCGTAGGGCCTTCTAGCTTAACACGGTTCTGCTCTCGGCTTCTGTTCTCGTTTCTCCCCTTGGAACTGCGTCTGTCTCACGGTGGGAAGGTATGAAATGCATTTAGGCATTTTTGTGTTAGTCTGTGGTATTCCATTTGCTCACTCGTTACTCGTATTGCTTTGGTTAATTTAATGTCACGATTTATTCGGAGCTATGTGACATACTACTGGATTTGCTTATCATATCAGGGTTTTCATGGAAGATGTTGGAGTTGCCTGACACCTTACATCTTTCCCGTTTTGTTTATTTTTTCTTCGTTAAAATTAAATACATTTTTCTTCTTTTGTCTTCACTTCTCCTGTCGGCCAGTGTGGCCGAGCGGTTCTAGGCGCTTCAGTCTCGAACCACTCGACCGCTACAGTCGCAGGTTTGTATCCTGCCTCGGGCATGGATGTGTGTGATGTCCTTAGGTTAGTTAGGTTTAAGTAGTTCTAAGTTCTAGGGAACTGACGACCTCAGATGTTAAGTCCCATAGTGCTCAGGGCCATTTTAACCATTCACTTCTCCTCTTATCCAGTAAGGTATGTTCCCCTATGCAAATAAGAAATCTCGTTTCTCCTGTTCCCACTCTTCATGTCTCTTGTTTCTTTTGCGTTTAACAGTCAGTTCCATGAAGCAACATAAGCGCTGTCATTACGTTATAGAATTTTAGATGTGGCTCCTGTCTGCTTTTCCGATAGGTTCTTTAGATTGTGGCACATAACCTAAAAGTGTAGCTTCGAAGCTATTTCATGTTTTTATGTATAGGTGGTTCGCAGCCAAGGTGTAAGAACTTGTTTATTTGTTCCACTGATACGTTGTTAACAGCTTTATTGGCCAGACTGGTTCACTGCCTCTGAATAAAATCACCGCTGTTTCTTGTTGCAGAGTTATTCAGATTGTATTCCTCTGCAACATCCACTATGCGCAGTCTTCGTAGTAGGTCATCGTGAGGCCGCTGACATCAGTTGGTCATTTCTGTAGAGCAAGAAATACAGAGTAACACCACTGATCTTAAAAGCGTAGATATTTTCTTATGCGATTAATTCATTCCGATACTCATTTTTTCGTACGTACTTTCAGTTATACTTACTAAATGTTGCTGAGCCGTGGCGAGCTGCCGCCAGTGTTATTTTGTTCATGTGTCGTTGAGATAGATCGTGGTTGAGCTATCTTTGCTTTTCGCTTGTCTTATCTTCCGGGTTGGCGGGCGAAGCGAGTTGGTTGTTAGCCTTCGACGGGTGACCCTCGAGATCTCGTGACATTTGCGGGGACACGAGTGTCAACGGCTGCCGAATGAGCGTGATGACCGTTACACGTTGTGGTGTAAAATTGGTTGAGCGTTTTGCCGACATGGGCAGCTTGGAGATACTTCGCTGGGAATAAAATTTGAAGTGGGGAAGTTGTGGAACCCGCTCTCTCGTATTGTGTACGTGATATGTGTAAGTGGTCGCAATTGTGTTTTGTTGATCGACGCACTCAGAGACATTTAAATTTTGTCATTATGGTGAGACTTTCATAGTCGAACATTAAGATGATGTGGAACACTTCAGTTGGCATAGTTAAATGGTGACCGTTATTTGAAAGCTTTCTCAGAAGTTTTACTAGTGCTCTGTGTTTCTTGTAATTAAATGATTTTGTGTTGTCGCTTTCAAAGCCTGCACTCTGTTAATACAGTTGTCCATATGTAAAATGCTTAAGGTCAAAGTTGCGAATTCGTCAGTAGTGTAACGTTTTCCTTTGCATGTTTACGCATATATCGAGTGAAAGGTTGTGCCGAGCGTTTCTATGTTTCAGAGTTATTGGAATGTCTTTGTGATTCGAGCGAAAACCATTGATTGTGCCAGCGCCTTGGCGGGGAGTGAAATGTTATCAGAGGTTCCAGGCCTAGCAGTGTTTAAAAACCCGGCCACTGCCGGGCGCTGTTCACATACCGCCTCCCAAAGTTTAGTATTAATCTTCATTCCGCCAAGGCGGGTTAACCTGGTATATACATAAACATATATTGTATGTAACCTGTTCTGATACGAACCTTTTGCCTTAAATGTTAGCGACTGGCAACTGGCTAAACATTAAACTGCATAGCATCTACTTAGTTCCTTGCGCAGCTCTTTCTTGTACTCTTTTATTAACACGTCTGAGCGCGTGAACATTCATTTTTAATGATTACTGTTTCTGTTTTAGTTTTTTATGTAAGTGGTTCTATCGAGTTATGAATTGGATCTTAGCTTGCCACTAGTGTGGAAGTGTCATTAACTCATTCTCTATTGGTAACTGTTATCATTATATGTATTTTGAGGGAAATCCTACATGGGAGTTTGAATTTCTGAAGTTTGTCAGTAATTCTGTTTCCTCAATAAGGGAAAATAAAGCGAGGGGTATTAGTGCCCGACAACGTTAAGTTTGTAATTGACCTTTTAACAAATGCTTCTATTTAAGGGGAGTAGGACGTCAAACGGGCCGACTTGGAGCAGGAGAGGCACCACAGGACATTTTAATTTCTACTGCCTATACTTTTACAAATAAATTCATAAAACTTTGTCAGCATGACCAGGAAGGAATCAGGATTCACACTCATTGCAGTGGAAGTTCGAAAACATAATAAAATAAATTCTTTACGTGTGAAATTTCATCATTTTTTCACTTACTAATGGCTGCATTTGTTGCTATAGGTACACTTTTCTTCATAAGTTAAAGAGATTCTTCGATGAATTTTGCACAGCATACATACCATACTTACAGGTGTATGAAACCCTACAATTTATTTAAATTATGAAAAAACGAATAAACTGTTATATTTTAAACTTCATGTTTAGAAAAAAACACGTATTTTATAGTTCATTACCTCAATTTTTACCACGGTTTTTAATAGATTTGGAAAATTCTAGGGTTTCATACACCTTCAAGTATGGTTTCTATGCTGGGCAAAATTCATCGAAGAACTTCTCTTACTTATGAAGAAAAGTGTACCTATAGCAACAAATGCTGCCATTAGTAAGTGAAAAAAATTATGAAATTTCACATGTAAAAAAAAATTACTTCGTTATGTTTTCGAACTGGTATGAGTGTGAATTCTGAATTCTTCCTGGTCATACTGACAAAGTTTTATGAATTTATTTGTAAAAGTATAGACAGTGGAAATTAAAATGTCCTGTGGTGCCTCTCCTGCTCCAGGTCGGCCTGTTTGACGTCCTACCCCCCTTAACGGATTGAAACAGTAAGTAATAACGGTATTTTAGTGAAGAATTTTTTTAATTGTGGCCGTCTTAATGTAATAACTGGTTTTAAAGAGTTTTTGGCTATATGATGTAATTGATAATTGCTATGCTTAAGGTTTCCATAAATGCCTGGCACATTAAGTTTTTTTATAACTTTCTCTGAAGGGACTGTTAATTTGAGTACTGAGTACGTTAGCTTCCTAATTGTATTGACAAAGCTTTATCTAGTGGCTCGTTTACAATTTGTAATTGTCAAATTCCTTAAAAGGCGTAATGTCTATAAACGTTAGCCATGGTGGCCGAGCGGTTCTAGGCGCTGCAGTCCGGAACCGCGGGCCTGCTACGGTCGCAGGTTCGCATCCCACCACGGGCATGGATGTGTGTGATGTCCTTAGGTTCGTTAGGTATAAGTAGTTCTAAGTTATTGGGGACTGATGACCTCAGATGTTAAGTCCCATACCGCTCAGAGCCATTTTTTTTTGTCAATAAACTGTCTTAATTATAAATTGTGACTACCAACCATGATTCCATCCAGCTTCCTCTTTTATGGTATCTAAGATACGGTGGGTACGTGTGGTACGAATAAGGGAAGCTATGTACCAATTGCATTGGGCATTGAGATAATCGTCCCAACGACGGATCAGTTCAAATGCAGTCTTCTGATGAAACAATGTGTCCTGCTATGTGAAGAAGTCCGTAACTGCCTGTGGCACATCCTCGCCCGACAGGAATCATCGACTACTCAAGTTCTTGTTTATGAGTTCGAAGGCGTGATAATCGTATGGGAAGATATCAAGACTACGTGGTGTTTGGTCGAGCGTCTCCCATCTGAGTTGTCGTAACCTTTGTGTTACAGCATTTGCGATGTGGAGGCGTCAAGTTATCATGTAGCAGCAGTACCACTTGCCGCATCATTCCACAATGGCGGTTTTCGGCAGGCATGCTGCTGTATATACATTCTTCGTTCTCCGATGGATGTCTAACGGCGTTCGTCCTTCGGCAGCCAAGAAAAGAGTAACAGCACGTCGGTCCTGTTTGAACACATTCGGCAATAACGTCGCCATTGTTCACATTTTCGCATTTACTAAACGCAGGCCATAACGAAACGAACGCCACACTGACCCCTTGCCTAGATGTCGACACTTATATACCCGCATCGGAGTTGCATATAAGCTGCAGTAACGCCATCAAACGAAAACTTTTGACCACCTCTTATAATTGTTGCCCGTACGTAACAGCATTTAATGGCTACTTTAATTGTTTTAGGTCTGCTTCTTATTTTTTTTCTTTTGTTAATTTCGGTAGCTTTTTCTTCTTGTAATAGAGTTTTAAGAACGAAAAACTATGAAAAACTACAACTACAAGGAACATTCTCTCTACAATTACGCGCTAGCAATAAACAATAACTACACTAATTACTCAAACTACAAGAAAAAATCAGAAGATTCCAGTGAGGTGTCCTCGGCTAAGGTTCTGGTAAACTTCTACGTTATTTGATTTTCAAACGGCTGAACAAAACTGAACGTACTCAGACAGTTCTGTCTTTACTTATTCTGATCATCACTAAATTGACATACAATATTTTTTAGCGCATCGCAATGTGACTTTCAATAATCTCTACAAAGGAATGGCCCTGACTAACAATAACCTATACCTTTCTTGAATCACTTACCTCCCAAAATACTTCGTTACTCGAACTGCTGCAATACAGCGAGCGCCAATACTGCCACCTAAATAAAAGATTCAAACTACTGAAGGCTGTTACTACTGATACGTTGTAAGTAGGCTGTTCAGGTTTTCATGTTGGTAACGCTACGTAGCGCTCTATATGAAAATCACTGACTCTGCTGTGTGAAGGCTATGTTGATTTGCATTGTTGGAGTATATGCTATTGTCGTGTTGGGCAGTTGGCTGTTAACAGCGCGTAGCGTTGCGCAGTTGGAGGTGAGCCGCCAGCAGTGGTGGATGTGGGGAGAGAAATGGCGGTGTTTTGAGAGCTGATGATCTGGACATGTGTCCATCAGAGACAGTAAATTTGTAAGAATGGATGTCATGAACTGCTATATATATTATGACTTTTAAACACTATTAAGGGAGCCGAGCGACCGCTCCGGTCGCAATTTCGAATCCTGCCTCGGGCATGGGTGTGTGTAATGTCCTTAGGTTAGTTAGGTTTAATTAGTTCTAAGTTCTAGGCGACTGATGACCTCAGAAGTTAAGTCGCTTAGTGCTCAGAGCCATTGAACCACTATAAAAAATCTTTCATTTGCTAACAATGCCTATCAATAATTAGCGCCTTCAGTAGTTCGAATCTTTTATTTAGCTGGCAGTAGAGCGCTACGTGGCGTTGCCAACATAAAAACTTAAACAGCCTACTTAAAATTGTTCATAACTTTTTCCCCTTCCCTCGTTAAAGTTGAAATGTGGTGATATATTTTCTTAGTTATGTGCACTAGGTGGTGCACATATCTGATACATTTTAGCAATCTTACTTTTAACGTGTATTTTCCTGCTTCGTTGCTTTCGTTAATCTTGGGTGCAAGTATATACGTAATTAATAAAAAATCGCCTTGTGAGCATCGTTTCCTATTTACAGAGTTGTATCATCTATTACTTAGCTTAATTTTGTAATTGATACACTGAAACTAATTACGGATCAACAATCACGCAAATATGTTTATGTACATCCATACATCTAACGTAATCACTGGTAATTTTTATTTGACTGAACTTGCTAAACTGTAAAAATCAGTGACATCCGTTTGAATTCGGAACGCTCTCCTAATTAGGTGCCATTACAACGTGCAGAGATCTACTTCCTGTTTGGGAATATACAGCACCACTTACAAAAAGAAATATTTCTTTCAATGTCATACAGCTAATAATAAAGTTGTTGTGTACTTACACTCGCATCATTCTCTTGGGTTGTACATACTTATACCTTCCAATTTTTGTATATATATATATATATATATATATATATATATACATATATATTAAACATACATTGACCGATTCATAGATATTTATCTAAAGTCATTTTTCCTCACCACTACACCTGATACAGCTGTTTATTTTATTCTATAGAACGACGGACGCGTGAACACAAATGTATTGTAGGTAAATTGTCGTCTACTCTCCCGTTTGCAAAGAGATGATATACAATCAGACAGTCAGCAAAGAGAAGTGTATTAAAATTGTGGGCTATGTCTTGAGGGGTACGTATTTTGATCGATGCTGAATTTTCTTACCCAGAAATGAATAATTGTGTTAGCTTGGTTCAGTGTCCTCATACTCGACACTGTTCTTGAAGTTGGTTGATCGGCAGAAAATCCGAATAAAATCGGCATTTCCAAAGGATAAAAACAAAAAATCGATATTCTGGAGTTACGGTTTCTAAAATATCAGTTCCCCACGGCCATGCTGCACCTTAATCATTCCGTGTCGCCCTAAGTCAAATCAATGGTCACATAAACACAATTCAAATGCACTATTGAGGCGCTTACCTTACTTTTAAAACAGAATAATAAACTGGAGGTCGTATTTTAAATTCACAATGAATTTATTGAACATATTTATCATTAATATAATTAACTGGATGTGTAAGCTTGTTTTTCACTATATTACTTCGCAGATCTCACACTCTAACTGAACATAGACACAATGTTAATTTTCTCATAAAATTTGTTCATTATTACAGAATTCGCCTAAAAACCAGCTTTGCACAAATAGAAATTTGCAAATGTAATTAATGTTCGTTGAAATTTATCGCTGAGCAACGAATATTCATATTTCACTAAGATCCAAAAAATGTAGTTCAAAGAAATGAATGTTGATGGAATTTCCGCTTTAAATGTGGTAATTTGTTGTGTGCATTTCAAGAAGAACAATGCTCTATCTTCAAGTCAAATTGGTGAACGTGTACTGCAACATCGCGCCATCATGTGGCACAGTGTTTGGATGGCGCAGCCGTTTGCACTGAGCGCAAACGAGTCTGAATGACGAAGAACGAAATAGGGGCCGTCTCTTCGTGAAAAACGGTAATCGTAAGGCGAATCTTCACAACAGTGCACTGTAACCAACGAAACAAGCGTTCATTTACTTGGAAGTGCTACGCGATTTAATCACTTTTGCTGATTCCAGTACAACATTGAAGATGCAAACTGTTTGTTTCTGCAATCGTTTCGGCTCGTATGAATGTATCCGAGTTTCATTTCCTGTTATGAGGTTGTATACATATTCTGCATTTTCCCGGTTGAATTTTTGTCTGTTTTTCTTACACCAGCTGACATGAACCTATTTTTGAGTCCTGCCATGCTGTACGGCATAATTCGAAGACATATCATTTTCGTAACTTAATGTTCATACAGAATCGAATGTCTTGGAATCTTCTAAATACTTGAGGATTATTCTTTCTCACTGATCCGGGGCATCATTCTCCCTAGGTTATAGCTGAGCTGCCATTGTTTCAGCAATAACAAACGACAAATTACGAAACAAATAGCAAAGGCACATCTCAATTTGCAAAACTGTGAAAGGGCGAGCCTCGTATCAGGATTGTGATGAAGTACGCAAAATTACTCGTTTCACACGACGCTTCGAGGCTCAGAGAAGCATTTTCATCTTTCCAATTTTTTAGCACGAGACATGTAATTCGCTATCTAACCGTGCTGATCCCACGGAGAGGACAGAAATTTCTGTTGGGATCAAAAGAGGATGACATATGTCAAGGATAGCAGTCTTTAAATATTTAAGCTACTCCTCATGCAGAGCTGCTACTGGTCCATTCGAGTAGAGTGAATTTTTAACACGCGTATTTCCGTCTAGAAGCCTGGTGCAAATTCTGGCTGTGCGCCAGCACCAGAAAAATCCCGTGGAAAACATAACATCTCGAGGTTCCGACTTCCGCATAAGTCATCATTTTTTCTAGCAATACGCCACCTATAGTCACAATATTTTGTTTAGATCCAATCTTAGCTAAAACTATACATTGAAAGAGTACACCAGCGTTCTCTGGTATTACATATTTTTATAAAATAAGAGTAAACAGAAGATGCAGCTGTTAATTTTACGGGAAAAGCGTCTCAGAAGAATATAACTATTGGTTATACAAAAATGGGCCAAAAGGCTCTGAGCACTACGAGACTTAACTTCTGAGGTCATCAGTCCCCTAGTACTTAGACCTACTTAAACCTAACTAACCTAAGGACAACACACACATCCATGCCCGAGGCAGGATTCTAACCTGCGACCGTAGCAGTCGCGCGGTTCCAGATTGTAGGGCCTAGAACCGCTCGGCCACTCCGGCCGGCTACTGGTTATACAGAACGATTCAAGAAAAACAGAACAGATTTCAGTTGTTTGTTACACAAGAACTATGAAAGACGGAAAAACATTCCAAATGTCACTGGATAGAGGAAGGGTCAATGTGTAATGTTCGCACAGCTACTACACCATGCGTTACTCGACAAACGTCGAAACGGTAGTGCAGTCCACACACGAATAAACAGTTCCCCGTTTATTGAATCGACACTTTCAACAACTCGATTTCTCAGCTCTTGAAGAGTAGCTGCCACAGGTGGGACAAAGATTTTGTCTTTTATGTACCCCCTCCCCACAGAAAAAATAGGAAGGTGTGAAGTCTGGTGACCTGGCAGGCCAATAGCAATGAAGAAATCTTGTTGTCCTCCTCTTCCAACACAACTTTGTTGAACGGTGTTTGTTAAGATAATGCCGCAACTCAAGGTGAAAGGCAGCTGGGGTGCCACCATGGATAAAAATGAAATCACTGAAATCTTCGTGAAGAGGACACAACCAATTTTGCAGCATGTCCAGGTATGACATTTCTGTCAGAGCTACCTCAGAAACAACGAAAAGTCCGCAAACTTTGTGAACAGAAACATCACAAACCACATTTATTTTCGGTGAGTCTCTTTTCTGTCCGACGACGACCACAGGATTTTGTGAGCTCCAAACTCTTACATTATAGCGGTTTACTTTAGCCGATAGACGTCCGAAAAGATGAGTCGTTCGAAAAAAGTGTCCTCCGCAATACCCAGAACTAAAACGGAAAATTCGCTCCTTCTCTTATGGTCGCCGGGCCGCCGTTGCTGCAGTAACTGCAGCCTGTTAGGCTTCACACGCAGGCGTCGTTTCAAAACACGACACACAGTTGTTTGACAAGTTGAAGTTCCTGGCCAGCCCGTTTTGTGGACTTTCGAGGGCTTCCCGTGAACGGATCTCGGATACATTCGACATTTTCATCTGACGTGTGCGTGGCCGACCATCCCTTTTGCAGATGCAACCAGCTTCTAATAATTTTGTACGCCAGTCATAAATCAGCTTGTTCAGAGGCGGCTTTTTTCTGAATGGACGGCGCAATGCCCGTTGCACTTGAACAATGGATTTGCTTCGTGCAAATTCCAACTCGCAAAACGATATCTCTTGTGGAGTAGTCGCCATTTTGCTACAAACAAACGACAGCGCAGCTGTGTGAAGACTGTGAACTTTCCTCTATCCACTGACATGCACAAAGCGGTTCCGTCTTTTATAGTTTGTAATAAACAACGGCAATCTGTTATTTCTTTTTGAATCACGCGGTTATGTGGAAGGAGTTCCAGACGACAATGACAAAAGACTTCCGTACGAAAATGACGAACATGTAAACACGGTTAGGAGTTGCCTTAATTTGATCATTTTATTTTCATCCTCTGCATCAGACCTGCACTTTCACTTGAAGTAATTTAATGTATTTTTGTGTACAACATTAGTCACATGACTGATATTAACTGAAGGTTTTATGAAGTGCTATCAGAGCACTTTTTAAAGCAGTACAACTCGTGTACATAATTCTCTTCAAATATTTAATACTGGTGTATACACGGAATTTACCTTCGGGTAATATTTTAGGATGAGTATAGAAGAATAATTATTCTTGCGCTGCTGTATTACATACAGTATTTCCGTACAAAGTTGTCTCTTATTCATGGTAAATCTTCTTGACAGTGGCGTTGCCAATCTGAGGCACCTTTTCGCTTCCTACAATTGGTGGACGTAAGTTGGAGACGCGTTAACATGCTAGGCGGTGATCTGGTGTCGTAAAATCTAGAATGCTTTCATCAAAGTAACGCGACAGAATTCGGAGACTCATGTAGTGCATTGCCTTGTTAAGCACACAGGTCTGCAGCATCATGACACAGATTATCAAACAGATGTAGATTTTCTGTATGATCCACTCTGGAATGACGGTGGCAAGTATAGAGGCGATTCAAACTGAAAATGTCCCATATTGAGATCTTGTCAACATGTCCCACACGAACATTCAGTGGGTGGCAAGAGGTAACGTCTCCTGAAATACAGCCTAATTAAGTCACATATTTCCCAAATTGCTGTTCCTTGCTATTAGCCTGTTTGATTATAAACGGTGACACTGCAGTATTATGGGTTACGCTTCATGGTTGGTTGGTTGGTTTGGGGGAAGAGACCAAACAGCGAGGTCATCGGTCTCCTCGGATTAGGGAAGGACGGAAAGGAAGTCGGCCGTGCCCCTTCAAAGGAACCATCCTACGCTTCATGTTTCGAGAGTTAAGTCATATATCACTAACAGGCCTACACAAGTCGGAAGATAATTTGTAGCGAAGGAAATGGATGGTAATCGACAGTACTTCTGAGCACAGCCTAACAGTCATGTTAAAATTGATATCGAATATGTGTAATAGGGTGCAGTGTCACATGACCTGTAGTCTGGACAGAAGGACACGTTTCACTTCCGCTGTGAATTTTGCTGACGTGGCATGGGGTCACCAGCCTGGGAACAACCTTCTCATTCGCGATTGGCTAATAGAATCTCCATTGCTTCATATACAGGGTGCAGTGAAATTCTCTCACAAAATTTCGTCCGTCGAGTACATCCGGCAGAAAAAGGACGTTAAAGAGTGGTAATCTATCAACACTTTAATCACATGTACAGCAGCGTTCCTGTTGTGTAGCTGGTGAAGCGGAGAGAGTTTTGGGTTAGTAGGCAGGAGGTCGAGGGTTCGATCCTCGGTTCAAGCATTTGTTTTTTATTTGGTAAATGTAGTCCAGGTAGTACGGTATCTGTCATCTTAATTGTCAACAGCGATTGCAGCTGGTCCTCTGGAAAACATTTGCACTTACATACGAAATCGTAGAAATGGAACATTGGTCAGCTTTGAAAGATGCCCTTTCCACGTCGTGGGCTCGAATTTATTCGCAGCACTTGCTCTATTAGAAGCGAAACCTGTTTTCTTTGTACGCTTCTCTAATGGTCACATAGATTAGTGCCAACTATTAGTGTTACCTCGTTCAGGTACATTACATTTCATTAGGACCTTATGTTACCAGCAGGACTAGCAACGTGCTTCGCGAATAATGTTACTATTTGTATGTGTTATCACCATGGTCCCATTAATTATTTCAACTGTTTATTTCTTATTTGTCTAACCACGTATTTGTTGTATTCAGCGTTACAAAATGTTGTAAATGTAGGGTACATGTGATATATGAAACGGTGTATGTTACAGTATGAAATGTCAGAATGAAATTAGCAAATAAAAAAAATGCACCCCAACCCTGCATTGAACCCTCTACCTCCTGCATTCGAACCCAAAACTCTATCCACTGCGCCAACTTTTTTTTTGTTTTTTTTTTGTTTAGAATATTGTCACGATGACCACTCAGCAACCTTTTTTTTTTTTGAATTTTCTTTTCTTTTTACTATACCCCCCTTTTTTTTCAAAGACGCTACCCCTTTTTTTTCAAGGACCTCTCGTTTTTTTTTTTTTACCACTTTTTTATTTTAAGAGTGTTCAGATATGGGTAGGTGTAGACAAGGCGGGCAGGGGTCGAAACCCGAGGCCTGGCCGCGATGTCTCCCCCCTCCCGTCCCTGAATCACTCCCTCAAAGTAGCTTTTTGATTTGTTTCTTTATTTATATTTTTTTTACCAGGAAAAGGGTAAATGAAAGAAAGATCTTTATTGGTACAAACTTAAATACAACAGAAATGCCATCCTTCCGGCGAAAATAACACAAGACAATATACTGGTACAAGGCGAGGATTTTTTTTTTTTATGAACATGGTGTAGGGAAAAAAAAAGAATAATAAGTCTGATGTAATCTAAGAGGTGTGAAGCAATATACAGTGGAGTGAGGGAAAGACCAGTGTTGTCTGGGGTAGTGCATTAAAGAAAGAAGGTGCGTGTCCATGCGCCTATTCCACTGTGGGTTACAATGTAGAAAGTAGCGCGGGGAGTCTCAGATGTCAGCAGGGGGGGCGGGAGTGCTGTCGGCGTGTGGCACCATCCAACTGAGCGGGGGTGAAGTAAAGATCGCGTGTAGGTAATTGGCGAAGAAGGCGCGGTAGCGCGGTTGCTGTTCTACTTCACTGTGGGCGGTTTGTAAGTACTGCCAGAAATCAAGGCGTGATTTGTCGCCACCATTATACATGTAGGTGATCGTCCATCCCTTGACCCATACAATCGCATGATTTTTGGAGGCGGGGAAATAAGTATTCTCAGGATGGATAAAAGTCCGTGGGTCAATCGAGTCCGGCGGAACGCGGAGGTAACAGGCAACGAACTGTCGGGCAAGTTTGCAGACGTCACTGGTGGCAGTACAAGTCAGTTGATGGACATCGTCATCCACGAGGTGGCAAATGGAACAAAGTGGAGAGTCCTGTAGTCCGATGGCGTGAAGGCGATGATTTGTGGCGAATTTTTCATTTGCGACTTGGTACCATGTTGCCCGGACGTTGGAGGGAAGAAAAGGCTGGTGGATGTGACGCCAAACCGTTGGCCACCGCGTGGACGGATGTCTCAGTTGGATATTGTTGCTGGATATGGAACGAAGGAGAGGGGTGTAAAAATCTTTAGGTCGAGGAGAACGCGTGGTCGGTAAGTGTGTGTGAGCAGAACTGAAGTCGACGATGAAATCAGAAATGTGCGTCAAATGGTGCTTGATGTGTCCGACTGGTACTGGTGGTGTTATGGTCGCGGGCACAAGAATTTCCAGCAAGCTGCGCGTAAGGGAGGTGCCCCCGTGCCACTGCTTGTGCATGGTGGACATGTACAAGGACGCCACTCGGAGTCGCACATTGACAAGGCCGAGGCCTCCTGCTCGCGGGGGAAGGGTGAGCGTGTCGCAGCGGACCTTAAAGATCGTACCGGCCGTAAGGAAGTATCCAAGGGCAGCCTGGAGGCTGCGTCCAATAGTTGATGGCAGCGGGAGGACCTGTGCGATGTGGACCATTCTGGCCGCCACATGTTGATTGAGGTATTGGACACGTTGTAAAGAATCGAGTCGTCGGAGAAGATTTTGTCTCACCGTCGTGCGGATAGTTTGCAGTGCACGCCGAAAATTGATGGCAGCGGAGCGGCGCACGGTGGAGGTGAAAATGATACCAAGATATCGTAGTTGTTGTACACACGGGAGAGGTGCTAAGTCTTCGTGTGAGAGGCCGCGTCCAACGGGCATCGCCGCGGATTTAGCCACATTCATGTTACTGCCCGCTGCAGTGCCGTACGTTGATATCAAATCAAGTACCGTGTGTGTTTCACTCCGTGAGCGGATCAAGAGGAGGAGGTCGTCCGCATACGCACGACATCGAAAACTGTGCTGTAGCAAAGTGAGACCAGAAAGGTGGCTCGTCAGACTCCCGATGAGTGGCTCCAGGCTTATGGCATACAGTAGGGTCGAAAGTGGGTAGCCTTGCCGTACGGAACGCCGGATCGCCACTGGTCCCGCCACACGGCCGTTAACCTGAATCAGAGATTCGGCGGTGTCGTACAGGCGCCGGATCACGTCGATGAAGGCTGGTGGAAAACCCATGCAGTTCATCACTGAGAACAGAAAAAGATGCCGCAATTTGTCGAATGCGCTGTCAAAATCAATGGCAACCACTGCGGCGCGGAGTCTGCACGCCGCTGCCAGTGCAATTAAATCGCGACATTCTCCTGTGGCCGTTTGTATATTAACTGAGCCGCCCGGAGTTGTCTGTTCCGGGGATAGAATGCTAGGCAGGATCTTGCGGCATCGCGTTGCCAGGAGGCGTGTAAAAATTTTACAGTCTGCGTTAAGCAGAGTCAGGGGACGGTAATGTGCTGTCGTCACACCTGGTGTCGGTTTGTGGATGGGTATAATAATTCCCGTGACGAAGGACGGCGGTACGGCGTTCCCTATCGTCAGCAGTTCATTAAACATCGTTGTCCACCGTGATGCCATTAGTGTGAAGAAAGCGCGATAAAATTCTATCGGCAATCCGTCGACACCAGGTGATTTATTCAGAGCACCTTTTTTTATTGCATCGTGGATTTCGTCACGCGTAATGGGCTCCAGCAGCTCGTCCGCTTCGTCTGAGCAGGACGGTTGAAATGTGCTGTCAGAGGTAGTTACCGTGTGTGTTGTTACAGTTTTGCCAGATGGCCACTCTTTAACGTCCTTTTTCTGCCGGATATACCCGCCAGACGAAATTTTGTGAAGGACATTTTTTTTATCGCTGGCATGTGAGGAGTCGCGCTGCGAGCCCGATTGCGCGTATTTCGCTTCTCCCTGTATAGTTGGAAAAAATTTCCTTTGCTATGACTGGCCAAACCTCTCCAGCCAGAAGCTCTCTCCTGTCAACAGAAAGTTTGTTTTCTTTGTTGGTAGCGCCACTCTGTTAGCGGGGGTCAAAGTGGTATTGGTGGTTTTCCATGTCAATTGTTGTAAAATAATGTTAATTGTGTAATAAGAAATATATCGGTGCGACTGCCAAAATAAACAGATGGGATCTACAGTGACATACATACTCAGTAAACTACCGTACGATGCATAGCGGAGAGTACCTTGTACCACTACTGGTCATTTCCTTTCCCGTTCCCCTCAAAAATTTTTCCCCTCTAAAATTCCTCGCAACTTGTCTTCGTGGCCCTTACGCGAAAAGTACGTTGGCGGCAGTAGAATCTATCTGCGGCCGGCCTCGAATGCCGGCTCTCTATATTGCCTCAACTGTGCCTAGCGAAACGAGTATCGTCTTTCCTCCAGGGATTCCCATTTGAGTTCCCTAAGCATCTACATAATACATGCGTGCTGATCGAAACTAACGGTAACCAATCTAGCAACACGCCTCTGAATTGCTTCCATTGTGACCTGATGGGAATCCCAAACACTCGACTAGTACTCAAGAATTGGTCGCACTATCGTTCTATGCGGTGTCTTCCTTATGGACGAGCTACACTTCCCCAAAATTCGCCCAATAAACCGAAGTCGAACATTCGTCTTACCTACTACCAACCTGACTTACTTTGTTGGTAACGGCCAATTGTTATTGAAAGTCATATTATTAAACGTGTCAAAAATCGGACGCAAATACGACCGCCGAAATCGCCGCCACGCGTAATAAATTTTGACAAAGTATCGCCAAGGACGATTACGAAGGGCGGTCGAAAAGTTTCTGTTCCAAGGCCACATAGTCCGGGATCGGTATTGCAAGCACGCAAAATCGCCTTGAGCGTTGAGGCGATCACCGCACAGACCCACGAGGTTGACGGTACCCATTTGGTAAAAGACCGTGTACCGCCGCGGGAAGTCCGCAACTTACTGCTGTACATTCTTTTCCGACAGGAATCGTCAACCCTTCAAGGCCTTTTCTATGGGACCGAAGGCGTGATAATCGCATGGGAAGAGATGAAGACTATAGGGCGGGCGCTCGAGTGCCTCCCACATGAGTTGGCAGAAACATGTGCATTACGACATTTGTGATATAGGGATGTGTGTTATCATGAATTAGACGCAGCATTCCACAACAATGGTTTTTGCCAGACATACTGCCCCATCCCCGATGTATGCATACTGGTGTTTGTCCTTTGGCAACCATGGAAAAACCTGTTTCGTCGTATTTAGTAATAACGTCTCCATAGTTCACGTTTACACATTTATCAAACGCACATCGGAAAGAAACGAATACCACACTAATCACGTGCTGACTTGTCAGTGGTTGTATACCCGCATCGGAGTCGTGCTACGCTGGGTGTACGCTAAAGCGACGCCTTAAACAGAAGCTTTTTAACCATACCTTATACTGTGTAGTGTGGTTAGGCATAATTATAGTAATTTACCAGAAAGTCATACGTGTGATTGTAGGCAAAGAGTGCAGATATAAGTTTGTTTGAAATGGCATTGTGGCAACCGTAACAAAACGTGGCACCCCTTAGAACACATGATGTGCTCATTACTGCAGATTACCTCCTCACTTACCTACAATTTTAACTTAACGACCCTACAATATCTCAACAACGCCCACGTCCTACAGTTATCATTTGCTGCGAAAGGGACCCCTTTAGGAGATGCTAGGTAGGAGTCCGCAGAGAACTTTAGCGATGTATGACAGCCTTACACGACTCCAATGACATCCCTCGCGTATACTATTTGCCTATTACAACCACACACGGGGCACATACTTGTTAAAACAAAGAGTGTGTTGTAAAACACTGAACAGGGTGTGGTCACCTCAACCTCGAGCAGACATTTGACACGAGAGTCTGTGAAAGTTTGTCACATACAAAACCACCGGAGACTAAAGTGCATCACATCTGGCCTCGATTATCTTTTTGCCATTAAATTAACTGTAATGTTTCATCAGTATTTATAGGTTCCACTTACTCATCGACGAAAGAATATGCAACTCAGCAGCAACCAGTTCTCTATGATTATTATTTATGAATAAAACACTTCAAGCAATAATGATCGAAGCAGACGAAATAAATTAAAATATGTGCTGCGGCCAGGACTCGAACCGGGGTCTGACGGCCGGTGAAGTTCATTATTGATCCAGTAACTCAGTTTTTTTATTACACAGGGCAGCTAACCCTGTGACCGAACACGCTCAGCTACCGTGCCGGCGTTTGTTAGGCAGAAATGTTAACCATTACACCATCGCAATACGATGGTCGACATTGCTGACCGAAGTACCTAAGCTGAGTGCCCTCCCCAACACAAACTTCAAATCATTTTTCCCTTATATATTGTCACTACTGCCAGAACTCTCCGATATTGGCAAGCACCCCAGCACTGGACGTAATGGGACGTCCTTGTACCATTGGTGATTTTATAAATCTTATAATTAAATGTTTCCCTCAACTTAAATGTCTCAGGGACACATTTAACTTGAAGTAATGATCATAATTAACTAACACATCTTGAAATCTTGAGGCTTTTACGAAAACTATTGGAGTAAACGGGACACAGAGGTCATCCATGCATTTAACAAAGTCACTGCTTCCTCTATTAATGCGTTTAAGACACACAAATGAGCAAATCCCAGATATGTCACGTATGAAGGGTTGAAACAACGACGGCATATTTAGATATATATCAATACGGCATCTAATAAAATAGCTCACGTTTTAGCGAAACACAACACAGTTCATGTCTTTCAAATGATTGTCAGGAAATTTGAGGCTCCTGCGGGCAGTTCAAAGATTTGACAACCAATAGCTCCTTTCGCGTGTACACTGGTCACACCGAACGAATGATGGAAGAGAAGGTGGAAGAACATAAGCAACATATTTGCTTTTACAGCTGATTTGTTCAGCATGTAAATATGTGTAAATCAGGAAGAAATAAGAATTGTGACGCAGTCACATATCTGAGACGGCATTGGTAGAAGAGCAGGACATAAGAATGCACCATAACCTTAACTTGTTCAAGGGATGCACAA
The DNA here is from genome assembly GCF_021461385.2 of Schistocerca piceifrons. Lineage (NCBI taxonomy): Eukaryota > Metazoa > Arthropoda > Insecta > Orthoptera > Acrididae > Schistocerca > Schistocerca piceifrons. The sequence goes on along the minus strand of NC_060144.1, from coordinate 149,855,927 downwards.
AATGTAAAAATTGTTACAAATTTTCCGTCATGCGACAATGGAAATATGGCACTCTTTAGAAGGTAACCAATGTTACGCGACTTTACTGTGTCCGACAATTACTAGACATCGCTGGGACACGGACCTTCTGCGAATAAAGCATTTTGTTTGTGTTGACGTGAAGCAAGAACAAAGATAGAAAAAAGTAAAGTGAAGTAATATATTCATCAGTCCCTGGATACATATCGTCAATACCATGTAACACAGCCGTCAGCCATCATAATGGCTACATTTCGGCGTGGAAGTTAGTCCACACGTTTCTTCAGGTAAGGCATATCCAAATCAAGACGCCCCTTTATGATCAGATTCCATCATCCTACCAAATTGCGGGGATATTGTCTGCTACGTGTCATCTGCTGTTCCAGTCGGTCCGAGACGTTTCCTATGGCAGTGGTCAGGAAACCTCGATTCACGAGCCGCTTACGGCACTTTACTTCCTTGCGTGAGGGTCTTCCACAAAATTCCTCGTGCAGGTGCGCACGGAGGTGCGGTTGAAACTTCGCGACAAGTGCGTGAAATTTCCAATTTGTAGTTAAAATCCACACGCAGATATTCTGCTGTATAATAGGGAACATTTCTTATCAAGAGGACACGTTTTGAGATTTTTCCCTTTCTCGCTGAGAGAAATTAAAACGTCACTCCATCAGAAGGATGTTCACTATATAATGAACTTTTGCTCAGGTAATGAAATGTCCGATACCATCTGATATTTCCCCAGATTTGAGTTGATTTTCTTAAGTAAATTATTTCTTACTTATCTATGAAAGCTTATAAAGTTTTCTATCAAATACAGTCTTTCCGTGTTATGTATGTTTGACATTGTGTCAACTCTTGGGACGAATTGTTATATTATTTTCAAAAATTAGGTTAGTCAAATTTGTCTTGTAAATCTTTTTATTGATTACCATTTTCGACAGATCATCATCGGATCAGAAAGATTAATAAAGCAACAGTCCAAGTCAAGGTGGATAATATGTATATGACTTCAAGTAAACACTGCATATGTCGTTGAAGGTCGAAACATACCAGGTAACATATTAACAGAAGTTCATGATCTTTACAAACTTGCAAGCTGCATAGTGATGTGTTATTTTACTATAAAAGGTAGTAACGAACATCAGCATGTCAAACATAAAATACCACAAATGTAAAACACAAATCATGTTGTGCTAATGTCCTAGCCATCTCCTTCATTAATATCATAAAAGCGACTGAGCTAGTAGTATAAGTGAGCTAGTACCAATGTAATCAACTGTACACAGACTCATGCGTGCCAATCTATTGTTCCAGTAACGTCTAGGGTGTTCGCATGAAATAATATATGTTTTAGCTACCTTGACTTGGAATGTTTGTTTATTAAACTTTCAGATCCGATGAGACAGCTCAGATCTATCGAAACCGATAATCAATAAAAATAATTTAGATGCAATCTTGGCGAACCTGGTTTTTAACAATGATATAATTTTTCTGTGAATGTACTTTCCTATTCGTATTTCAATGTATTTTCAGGTATCGATATTGCAACATAAAAACTAGCTGTAATTTCACTAATTCTACTATCGATATTGAAATGGACATTATAAAGTAACAAGAAGCTTCTGTTTTTAATATTTCCAAAATTTGCAATCTTTGTTGTTACCCATTATGGCTAAAAATCACCACGCAAATAATTATTTTCAGAAAAAATTCGTAAATCCAGACTGACAAACATTTGCACTAACGAAACCTATCTTGACGTGAAACTGAGTGATTTCCGGTTTTAGGAGGTTTTGGAACCCGAGTCTATAATACAGTATATAAAAAAAATTCGGCGCGTCAGAGTGGGGCTTGTGTTTTTAGAGTTGATCAAGTTGCTCTGAGCGTATGACTGGACAGTTTTCCTATGAAAATCTTTCGATTGTATGAGCAAGGAAAACTTTTCTAGCTGTTGTTTTTGAAGAAGTTGAAGCAGTATTCCTGAAAATATGGCTGCGCAAACAATAAGACGAAAATACATAGCTGCGGTAAACTGAAATGGTTAATTCTTCAGATGCAGTTAATACACAACGCCTAGGACCTCATTTTATGGAATATTACGCTGCAGGAGATGTCATCATAAAAAGTTAGGTAACAATTACTATAACAGTGTACTGAAACCTATCCATAACCTACGAAATAATTGCTGCAACATGAAATAACATAAGGTAACAATATTATTATGAAGAAAAATTGTGGAAAATTTAAGGGTGGGTTAATTACAACTATCCAGAACTAACGAAAGATCAGTGGATCCGAAAACTGTAGACATTATGTCTCATCTAAATGAGCTAAGAAACTTCGATTCGCTTTTCAAGGAAGAAGGAAGATTAGAGTTTATGGTCCCGTCGGCAGCCCAGTCTTTAGAGAGACTGTGTAACAACAACTCTGCGTTCTATCAAATATTTTCCTTGCAGTTTTACTTTTCGATGTATTTTTCTGTGAATCAAAGCTTTTAAATAAGTGCACTAACGTTTGTATGATGTCATAAAATGTTTCCTCATTGTAAAATTAAATAAATGTTAATTGAAAGCTAGGGTAACTAGGCACGCTTGCTTAGTCAGGACAACACAATTTTGTCAGAGAGTATAGCTAACTTGCAGTTGCATTATCTCTGGGCGCGCCAGCAGTTCAGTTCAGTGCAGAGGAGAAACTACGATAGTGTTGAGAGAGACATCTGAGGCGAGTAGCACTGCGACTTTTTTGTTGATAAATGGTCGTAAAGCAGTGGTGCTAAAGTGTGTAGTGGCTCGGCGTATATTAGGTGTGGACGGGCGGAATATATGGCATTAAATGGACCCAGTATAACTACCGCTCGGTGATGGAAATTAATATGAAGGTACTATAGGCGCAGTTTCATTTGTTACGGGGCTACAAGAAGAGGAGCCTGTGCCACACATTGTCGACGAACAATGCTTTACACTGCACCGACGACATCTCAGCCTGATGTAAGATCCAGATAAGTATTTGGTCATATTTGTATGCGGTAGTCAGTGTCGTAATTCATTTTGTGTTTGAATAATACCGAGTTATATCAAATTGTTGACCTTCACTTTTCCGTAAGAGAGACTACCTAAGTAGGATCCATCCTATCCATTAGTGATGATTGGGAAACTATTAAAATTTTTATTAAAGAAATAATAGTATTTAATATGTCAATAATTTGCAAAACAATTTGCTTCAGCCTAGTAAACAGAAATTTGAAAGACAGTACTTAACAAAGCAAAACTCAGTAAAAAATATTTTTGTTGTGCTTTTTATGATAAAAATCAAGTTTCTGTATATACAGGAATGCAGTCACTCAGAAATGATGTGTGTTAACATCTCGACCAAGTGATAGTATCATTTGCATAAAGTGATTGCCAGTAATTGCTAATGAATAGTAACAGAAGTAACCAATGAGTCCTTAAAATCATATCACGAACTTTTACATTCTTTTGCAGTCGAAATTTTGTCTTTGCAAATTACGTAACTATAACTCGCAGGACAGTGCCTATTATTGTTGGTATATCATTGAGATAAATTTTAAGTAAGATAAATTTTTAACTTAATAACAACTTTTAGCAATGAATAAACGTAAATAACTTCCTGAATAAAATTAAGACAGAAAGCATTACACTGTGACGTCACAAATTTTTGTGTTTTCGTAACCATTTATTACTGATAAGATTTTTTTGTTCTTTGATTATTATTAATAGATTCCCATGAGCTGATATTTAATTTAAAAGTAATTGGTCACCGTGACATATCCATGGGAAATCACACCAGAGCAGTATTTACCAATTTTCTGCTGTTTCCGCCTTGCGACAAAACCAAGCATTTTACGTAAGTTTTTCACAATTAATAGACAGTGATTACAATGACAGTAATTTTGCTCACATAGTGAGCTGGCGGCCGTAATTATCTTTAATTCATTAATTAAACTCATAACAATTCCAAAATGTAACTAACTACTCTAATTCCTTCCAGCCAACCTTAACCGATTTTTTACTTCTTGTCATCATTGCTGCATGTCAAAGCACTGGCGATTCGGTTATAACTTTTCCTACAGTTCACGGATTTCCTTTGTTCTTCGGGAACTTTAGGTACACGATCCATTTAAATCGTAACTAGCCCAAAATGTAGTGGGTGGTTATAAGAAAGAAGCTCGGATTAAGAAGGGATAGGAAAGGAAATCGACCGCCCGATTTTCTAAGGAGACATCCTGGCTTCTGCCTGGAGTGATTTAAGGAAATCACGCAAAACGTAGATCTAGATGGCCGGACGCGGAATTGAACCGTCGTCTTCCCGAATGCGAGGCTACTGCGCTGAGCACCGCGCCACCTGGCTGGGTTAGTTTTACAGGCCTGTTGAAACGTCACCAGAAGAAATAATGTTGATATTCATATCCGCTATTTCAGAACAACAAGAGCTCAGATGGCAACCCAGTTCTAAGCAAAGAAGGGAAGGCAGAAAGGTGGAAGGACTATATAGAGGGTTTATACAAGGGCGATGTACTTGAGGGCAATATTATGGAAATGGAAGAGGATGTAGATGAAGATGAAATGGGAGATACGATACTGCGTGAAGAGTTTGACAGAGCACTGAAAGACCTGAGTCGAAACAAGGCCCCGGTAATAGACAACATTCCATTAGAACTACTGACGGCCTTGGGAGAGCCAGTCCTGACAAAACTCTACCATCTGGTGAGCAACATGTATGAGACAGGTGAAATACCCTCAGACTTCAAGAAGAATATAATAATTTCAATCCCAAAGAAAGCAGGTGTTGACAGATGTGAAAATTACCGAACTATCAGTTTAATAAGTCACAGCTGCAAAATACTAACGCGAATTCTTTACAGACGAATGGAAAAACTGGTAGAAGCGGACCTCGGGGAAGATCAGTTTGGATTCCGTAGAAATGTTGGAACACGTGAGGCAATACTAACCTTACGACTTATCTTAGAAGAAAGATTAAGAAATGGCAAACCTACGTTTCTAGCATTTGTAGACGTAGAGAAAGCTTTTGACAATGTTGACTGGAATACTCTCTTTCACATTCTAAAGGTGGCAGGGGTAAAATACAGGGAGCGAATAGCTATTTACAATTTGTACAGAAACCAGATGGCACTTATAAGAGTCGAGGGGCATGAAAGGGAAGCAGTGGTTGGGAAAGGAGTGAGACAGGGTTGTAGGCTCTCCCCGATGTTATTCAATCAGTATATTGAGCAAGCAGTAAAGGAAACAAAAGAAAAATTCGGAGTAGGTATTAAAATTCATGGAGAAGAAGTAAAAACTTTGAGGTTCGCCGATGACATTGTAATTCTGTCAGAGACAGCAAAGGACTTGGAAGAGCAGTTGAACGGAATCGACAGTGTCTTGAAAGGAGGATATAAGATGAACATCAAGAAAAGCAAAACGAGGATAATGGAATGTAGTCAAATTAAATCGGGTGATGCTGAGGGAATTAGATTAGGAAATGAGACGCTTAAAGTAGTAAAGGAGTTTTGCTATTTAGGGAGTAAAATAACTGATGATGGTCGAAGTAGAGAGGATATAAAATGTAGACTGGCAATGGCAAGGAAATCGTTTCTGAAGAAGAGAAATTTGTTAACATCGAGTATAGATTTAAGTGTCAGGAAGTCGTTTCTGAAAGTATTTGTATGGAGTGTAGCCATGTATGGAAATGAAACATGGACGATAACCAGTATGAACAAGAAGAGAACAGAAGCTTTCGAAATGTGGTGCTACAGAAGAATGCTGAAGATAAGGTGGGTAGATCACATAACTAAAGAGGAGGTATTGTATAGGATTGGGGAGAAGAGAAGTTTGTGGCACAACTTGACTAGAAGAAGGGATCGGTTGGTAGGACATGTTTTGAGGCATCAAGGGATCACAAATTTAGCATTGGAGGGCAGCGTGGAGGGTAAAAATCGTAGAGGGAGACCAAGAGATGAATACACTAAGCAGATTCAGAAGGGTGTAGGTTGCAGTAGGTACTGGGAGATGAAGAAGCTTGCACAGGATAGAGTAGCATGGAGAGCTGCATCAAACCAGTCTCAGGACTGAAGACCACAACAACAACAACAGTTTTAAATGTGAGGGAAGCTTTCCTCAACACGTTTCATAAATTAAGAACGAGCAAAGCAATAGATTTAGTTAACAAAATTTTTGATGCTACCATAAGAGAACTAAATTTTTTCTCGCTTTAATATTATTGCCAACTTTAGAACACAATTGCTGTGTGATATGAAAAGCAAAGAATCGTGAAGCTCGAAATTTTTGATGTCTGTTCTGAAATAGAAAGTTTGGAGAAAAACCAGTCTGAACTTAGTTTACAGCACACGTAGTTTGCTTTGAAGGACCAGGAGGAGGTGGTACGTTGATTTTTATAACACCTGAAATGACGCATGACTCATATAATCATATGAAGAAACTAGCGTTTGCTGTTCTTTCCTTATTCCAGTCTACATGCTCATGCAAAAAATCATTTTCAACCATGACCGCTATGACTAAATTGAGGAGTGGTGTTATTGACGAGAATCTGTAATCAAGAGAAAATAAAAAAAAATCATATAAACTTGACTTACATAATGTTTCCAAGGGGATACATGGCCATTGTTCACATTAGTCTGTCAGTCATTGTCACGATTTAATGTCATGGATACTATACAATTTAAATTTTATCAGTTTTCTACTTTGAGCCGTTATTAAGTACGATACGTTTTAGTCAACATATCTAGAGATTAAGTCTTAAAATTTTACTTAAAGTGTGTTGAGTTGATTTTACAGAGGGTTGTAGAGTACTGAAAAAGTTATGTTGAGATGGTTTCGACACATAGATAAAATGAACCAAAGGAGATAGACGAAACAGATGTGCAAGACGAGAGTGGTTGTGAGCGTAGGGAGCGGTCGACCTTAGGGAACGTTCGTCAGTCAGATGCAGAACGTTTCTAGCAAAGAGCAGTTTAGGAGTTCCCTAATTAGGCAAATAACCATGTTTACCCGTATAGTATAGGCTGGAAAAATGGTCTCTCCTAAGATATTTTAGTGGAGCAGCTGAGGTTTAACAGGGTGCCTGAGTTTTCGTTACAAAAGGGGTGTATGCAGACAGCGCCGAAAACACGGCCATCGTGTATTCGTGGTCTAGATGTAGCGCTTGGCCAGCGAGAATGGTGAAGTAAACATCCTGAACAACGATCACGGTAAACTGAATGAGTGGGCCCAAGCCATGACACGAACATGCCCAAGACATCACAGATGAAATTGTAGCCAGAATTACACCTTCAACACACTTTGGCTTAAATGCCTCATTGGATTGCTGGTGTACCCAACGCCGATCACCGTTAGAGAGAAAACTGCTATTCGCGGTAGTACACTTCACGCTTCCAGCCAGCAACTGGACACTCCCCGAAAGAAAGCTGTATATCACACTTTCATAACTGTTTAGGAAATAAAAGTAAGTGTTGTTTTCCTTGCTACTATCTAATTACGTCTTATTGTATACAATCAAGTTATACAGAATGTATTATTGGACAGCAACATGTATTTAGTATATCTTACAATGTTTAGTAGTTTATCTTAATTTTTATGTGGATTTCCGTGCAGGAGCGTTGCATATTCTGCAGAAGTACTTGCGGAGTTAGGTTGTATACAAAAAAATATGATTTTCACTTACAGTGGCATAAATAATGGAAAATATTAACAGAATATATTAACTGACATTCTGACAAATACAACGTATTTATCGAACCTAAAAAAACTACTTCCGTACAGGACAAGAAATGGTAACAAAGAAGTTAAAGAGAAGAAAAATAAATTGGAGTGTTTACTCGGAAGGTAGGTTTACATAAAATTCGCCGCCTTGTACTTCCCGGTATTTGCGCATTTCCAATAAGTCCCTAATTTTCTCTGCTGATAGAGGTAGCAGCTCTTTGTACAACAAAGGACTTTGTGATTGACGGAGGACATCGAAAAAGTTCTTAGAAGGTCAGCTCGTTTTGCATTATCGCGAAGCAGCGGAGAGAGTCACGGTTGTCATACGCGGTTTAGAGTTTCAATCATTACGGCAAAGGCTTTTTCATTTCAGTGGGATATTTTCACGAAATTTCGATCTCCAATGGTCTCCTCTGATTGGGAAAATATTTTGTTGTCACTCATCTTCGAGGAATGTTCATTATAACAAAATAAGAGAAATCAGAGCTGACACAAATGGATTTAATTGTTAATTTTCCCTGTGCGCTGTTACGAAGCAAACCGTTGGAAAAAATAGTGTGAAAGTGGTATGCTGAATCCTATGTAGGAACTTAAATCTTAAATGTGAATTCCAGAGAAGTCATGTAGATGTAGACTCAGGAAACCTCGTAACTTATAAGCATGTTAGATTGAGGTGACATTCTCTTTTTTTTAGCAGAAAATGACATACCCAGGGGTGAATGACATTATGACAAGGACACAACAACACTGAATTTCGCTCATGTGCACTGATATTCGACCACGTAACTAGCAGTTTTCTAATTTGGGTCACGCTTCCTAATTCATTCAAGAACTCTGACACCACTCGAGTCATTCTGGCTCATTTCCTTCATAACGAAAGATTTACTTAAACGAGCTTAATATATTGCACACTTTCATTCATGGGTAATCACGCCAGCTACTATTCTCCTTTTTCCGAGTAATGCAAAAGTACGGTAGTAGAGTAGAAAGACATGTCACGAAACATGTCTCTGCTATACTGTTGTAAAACATCCCGTCAAAACAAGGTAGTAATAAATGGTTCAAATGGCTCTGAGCACTATGGGACTTAACATCTGAGGTCATCAGTCCTCTAGACTTAGAACTACTTAAACCTAAGGACATCACACACATCCATGCCCGAGGCAGGATTCGAACCTGCGACAGTAGCAGCAGCGCGGTTCCAGACTGAAGCGCCTAGAACCGCTCGGTCACACCGGCCGGCAAGTTAGTTATACACAACTGTCATTATTCTATGATGATGCAGAAGGTTCTTGGCTCGGAATGGCAGTATTTCTCTTAATTACATGTTAATCCTGATCTGTTCTGTAGTAGCTGATGATACCAATTTCCATCAGAAGCATGCAATGGATGAACACTTGCAAGGCACGGTTTCTAATCTGTACGAGTGACAGTATAATTCCACTACAGCCCCTCATTAATGTAAAAGGTATGCGCATACTCCAGGACGCAGGTGTCATTTCTAAAATTAGTACTTCTTTGGCATCATATGTATTATGGTAACAACTTGTACTACCAGATTAACTTTGTCGAGCTTAGAGATGCTCACAAGCAAAGCCGATTATAAGTATGCCGCTAGTCCAGAGCATTGAGAGATAATATTTCAGACGTGAAGCACTGCAACACACCAGTGAGATGGGAATTTTAACGATTATCTTTCAAAGAATAATTAGAAGCACTATTTAACGGCTCTGTTCCAGAATATGCACTGTCACCAATGGCTCGCAATCGAATAAGACGTGTAATGCCTCTGCTAGTGGGACAGGAGGTACTCATAGTTGATAATCCATAAATAAACATTCATAACATTCTGGACAGACAACAGAAAGATACAAAACAAATAACGTTATTAACACAAACACCCTGAACGAAAATAAATAAAAATGTTACACTTTTTTCAGCACTGTGTCTGGTTGAGAGGTTACAGTTTCGCCCGTCACATACATATTTGTACCGTTGTCCTTGTCGGAATATGATTTTGGCATACTTATTTAACACTTGGTTACTGATACTGGAAGTAGAAAAGGGCGATTGGGATGTGCACAGCCTATCCCATCTGATTCTTATCTCCTCATTTGTACTGGTTTACAATTTATTTACGATGAGATGGTGTGTGTGTATGTATGTATGTATGTGTGTGTGTGTGTGTGTGTGTGTGTGTGTGTGTGTGTGTGTCATCTGCATGGAGACGGGTGCAGGTAACCACAGACAGCGCATCTGTAATTACTGGTAATCTTTGACCACTCGCTTGCTCGTCTAAAGTAAATCAGAGAAGGCAGCTATTCCAAAGTAGTGGAGAATCTGGCGTGTTGTTGGTCAATGTAGGTAGGGATGGAGGTGTCTTTTCGGGTAGCCATATTCTGGCACTCTGGCGCTGGTTCCTGACCTGAACGGTAAACTTTGTAGTGTGCTTCGAATATTCTTCGAAATGGTTCAAATGGCTCTGAGCACTATGGGACTTAACATCTGTGGTCATCAGTCCCCTAGAACTTAGAACTACTTAAACCTAACTAACCTAAGGACATCACACACGTCCCTGCCGGAGGCAGGATTCGAACCTGCGACCGTAGCAGTCACGCGGTTCCGGACTGAGCGCCTAGAACCGCACGGCCACAGCGGCCGGCTCGAATATTCTTCTGCAGACTGGTATGCAGGCGTAACACTTAAGCCTGTATTTATCAGTAATGTTTCTTATTTTCAGAACGACGACGATGACAAACTGATGGGGGAGATTTTTCGAAATCTTGATGCAGTTTTAGGCAGGTAAGTCTGGAAGCGTAAGAATTCATCGTTACAGACCAACGGTCTGTCTTTGTTGAATGTGATTAGAAAAAAATGTAACTTCGTGTGTTAGATGTAAATTAAATATTATACTTTGTTAGTTTCTTAGCTGAGATTATTTAAGAAAGCTGTGTGAAGATTTTTGATTAGGTCAAGCATTTTCTCATAAGTGAGTAAATTTACACACAGCCTTCGCTGCAGCGAGCTGTACAAATAAAATAGACCAGACGTGCTTTAATTCCAAGATTGCGTCTGTCCTATATGTATATTTGCGTGTGATACTCATTTGAGATTAAAGGTAGGCCATTTCTTCAGCATATACGTGGTGGATTCGACATGTACAGTCACCACTCCTACTTGTTTGAGGAGGAAATCCATATGATAAAGCTAATTTAGATGAGTGATATCGTGTGAAGCTTTTACTTCTATGCTCTGTGGGAAAGATAAGAGTCAGTGCATTAGCCATTTGTCCAGCGGTTCCTCGAGGACTGCTTTGCACTAGATTATGCGCACGTTCGCTGCGGAGATTAAATCTTTGTCAGGAAAAATATCGTGTGTGGAATACTGAGCGTGTGGAGTAAGTCTGATCATGGGACATTATGGTTAGCACAAAGAAATGCAGAGCACCAGTGGATACTGTACATGAATAATTGGCATGATCGATACAAATTTAGGCACGTAACTTGTGTACTGGGATTACAGTTAATTGTGGGGAAACAGTACAGGTAGATAATTCAGTATTTTTGGAGATTGGTTGCAGTAAAATAAATAATTTCAGATTGATTTCTATTGATTTAATATGACTTCAGACGAGCTTTTCATCTAAGGTATGTGATTATTTCGCTGCATGAGTATGAACGCTGAGGCAGTGTGTGTTTCAATAACTAGATTAACAAAACACGTACAGTATGGACATCCTAAATGAATTCGGATATGTGCACTGCATGCTATGATATTATGAGAGCATAGTATATTAGGATATTTAAAGTGGAACTGTAACGTTAACGGACAGTTATGCCAGCTCGGTACTAGTAAATAATTTATGAAATAGATTGTTTTAGGGATATGCGAATGTGGGAATAATAAATGAATATCAGTGATCTAAGAAGATGATCCTTGTGAATTCTAGTCAGTAACCATTTACTTCCCGCCAAGCCATTATGAGTTCCTTGTGAATCCATAAGCTAATGATATATAACTGACACACCTCTTCCGTCAAGTTTGAATAAAGCTCTTCCAGGATTCCCAAATATACGTGACTGTCGTCTCAAAGAATATGAGCCCCATAACGCGGGTCTACGTAAAAGCACACCAAGCACCAACCATCTCGTCAAGCGAAGGGTGGTGGATCGCGTGTGGATTTTCCGTCGACCAGCATCGGTTGTTTTGGGAATTTATGTGCCCAGAGAGGTGGAACCACACCTCGTCACACATTATGAGTCTTAGTGGGTCCAAGACACCACTGTCAACATTTCTCAACAGCCATGAACAGAAATGCACTCCCTTCTGCAGGTCAGGCTTCTTCAGTTCTTGCACAAAATTTATCCGGTACGGTTTTAACTTCAGTCCCCTTGAAGCACGTCTGCATCTTCTCTCACTCGCATGAACCTGTTGACCCAATCTCCTGGTTGGCTGACGAGGACTTCTTGTCATTCTCTCCTGCACCTGCGTCTTTAATTCTGTTGAGCACACAGGTGGTGGCCATTTTGAGGCGGTCCTGTACGCCATTATTTTTCAATTTCTGTAGGGTGCCTTTTGTTGGCACATAACTTCCTGGAAATTTCACCTGAAACAAGTTCTTAGTTTTCACTTTAGGTCCACTCCGCCCCGGTAGATGAGTGGTCAGTGCGACAGAATGTCAATCCCGAGTCGGACGGAGATTTTCTCCGCTCAGGGACTGGGTGTTGTGTTGTCCTAATCATCATCATTTCATCCCCATCGTCGTGCAAGTCGCCGAAGTGGCGTCAAATCGAAAGACTTGCACCAGGCGAGCGGTCTACCCGACGGGAGGCCCTAGCCACACGACATTTACACATTTACTTAAGATCCAGTGCGAATGTACGCTTCAACAACTGTAACATGCTTGGATAGTGAATACTGCATTATCAAACACTCACACTAACCCGGCTTCACACAACGAAGCCTTTTTGTCACTTGGTTTCGACAAGTTTCACTGGCTGTGACTGCAGCTGCCTTATACAACAACAACAACAAAGTTCCGCGCAGTGTCGGTACATCAGAGAAACTAGATCGTGCGCGACTGTTTGGACAGCGTTTCTCGCTTTTCATTATTAATGACGCGCCCGCACGCACTGTAACATTATCGTTGCGTACGACGGGCCGGGTCTACGTGCCGCACCTTGAACAACGAAACACAGGAGTCAAAATTTGCTCTGTGATTTGAAAACAGCTGTGATATTATGAAAGACTGCGTCTCGCGTACAGCTGGTCACAGTATTGATTCCACTGCACAGATTAAAGGTACACACATAGATCATTCATTCGATGCATTATTAACAGAAAATCTGTTGCTCTAAATGACGCTATGTCCAAGACATCGGTATGATAGGCGACCACTGCCACTACTAGCTTAAACAATAGTCGCTCGTGAAGTCACATATCTAGTGGTTGTCCTCTAAATACACAAGAGAGTCAAGAGGGTAAACTCTCAATGAATGCTCACTGTTTTATTTGTCTCTAATAATTGTATAATATAGGCGACAAAGACCATTGGAAACTTAGAATTCCAGTGGTATGGCAAGCTTTTACAGTGGTGGGGACAGTTCCAGTTACCAGGGTCTTATGAATGTCGACTGCAGTCTTTTAAACTAGGTTGTTCAAATAAGTACTTCTGTGCAGCATCGAGATATGTCGAATACTGATATTACAGGAAGTATGTTTTCTGCTTGGTGTTAGTCCTACTGATCATGAAATTTGATTTGTGAGTACTGATCATCTTGTAAGGTTATGGGGGTTTGTTATTGCTTATTCTTGAATTGAGAACAACTGTGTGAGGTGAAATGACAAGTTTAATGACGCAATATTTCTCACCAGATTATAGCTTTTCACACAGTTTTCAACTCGCCATCATAAAAACAGCGCAATGGATAACCCATCTCGCCAACATAAAAAAGTGAAATAAGTTTGCCTGCCGCGGTGGTCTAGCGGTTCTAGGCGCTCAGTCCGGAACCGCGCGACTGCTACGGTCGCAGGTTCGAATCCCGCCTCGGGCATGGATGTGTGTGATGTCCTTAGGTTAGTTAGGTTTAAGTAGTTCTAAGTTCTAGGGGACTGATGACCACAGATGTTAAGTCCCATAGTGCTCAGAGCCATTTTGAAATAAGTTTATACACAACAATGTTAAACATTAACTCTCTGAAAGAACATTAATCTTAAGCACAATATTTTTTTTTTTTGTCATCAGTCTACTGACTGGTTTGATGCGTCCCGCCACGAATTCCTTTCCTGTGCTAACCTCTTCATCTCAGAATAGCACTTGCAACCTACGTCCCCAATTATTTGCTTGACGTATTCCAATCTCTGTCTTCCTCTACAGTTTTTGCCTTCTACAGCTCCCTCTAGTACCATGGAAGTCATTCCCTCATGTCTTAGCAGATGTCCTATCATCCTGTCCCTTCTCCTTACCAGTGTTTTCCACATATTCCTTTCCTCTCCGATTCTGCGTAGAACCTCCTCATTTCTTACCTTATCAGTCCACCTAATTTTCAACATTCGTCTATAGCACCACATCTCAAATGCTTCGATTCTCTTCTGTTCCGGTTTTCCTACAGTCCATGTTTCACTACCATACAATGCTGTACTCCAGACGTACGTCCTCAGAAATTTCTTCCTCAAGTTAAGGCCGGTATTTGATATTAGTAGACTTCTCTTGGCCAGAAATGCCTTATTTGCCATAGCGAGTCTGCTTTTGATGTCCTCCTTGCTCCGCCCATCATTGGTTATTTTCCTGCCTAGGTAGCAGAATTCCTTAACTTCATTGACTTCGTGACCATCAATCCTGATGTTAAGTTTCTCGCTGTTCTCATTTCTACTACTTCTCATTACCTTCGTCTTTCTCCGATTTACTCTCAAACCATACTGTGTACTCATCAGACTGTTCATTCCGTTCAGCAGATCATTTAATTCTTCTTCACTTTCACTCAGGATAGCAATGTCATCAGCGAATCGTATCATTGATATCCTTTCACCTTGTATTTTAATCACACTCCTGAACCTTTCTTTTATTCCCATCATTGCTTCCTCGATGAACAGATTGAAGAGTGGGGGTGAAAGGCTGCAGCCTTGTCTTACACCCTTCTTAATACGAGCACTTCGTTCTTGATCGTCCACTCTTATTATTCCCTCTTGGTTGTTGTACATATTGTATATGACCCGTCTCTCCCTATAGCTTATCCCTACTTTTTTCAGACTCTCGAACAGCTTACACCATTTTATATTGTCGAACGCTTTTTCCAGGTCGACAAATCCTATGAAAGTGTCCTGATTTTTCTTTAGCCTTGCTTCCATTATTAGCCGTTACGTCAGAATTGCCTCTCTCGTCCCTTTACTTTTCCTAAAGCCAAACTGATCGTCACCTAGCGCATTCTCAATTTTCTTTTCCATTCGTCTGTATATTATTCTTGTAAGCAGCTTCGATGCATGAGCTGTTAAGCTGATTGTGCGATAATTCTCGCACTTGTCAGCTCTTGCCTTCTTCGGAATTGTGTGGATGATGCTTTTCCGAAAGTCAGATGGTATGTCGCCAGACTCATATATTCTACACACCAACGTGAATAGTCGTTTTGTTGCCACTTCCCCCAATGATTTTAGAAATTCTGATGGAATGTTATCTATCCCTTCTGCCTTATTTGACCGTAAGTCCTCCAAAGCTCTTATAAATTCCGGCTCTAATACTGGATCCCCTATCTCTTCTAAATCGACTCCTGTTTCTTCTTCTATCACATCAGACAAATCTTCACCCTCATAGAGGCTTTCAATGTATTCTTTCCACCTATCTGCTCTCTCCTCTGTATTTAACAGTGGAATTCCCGTTGCACTCTCAATGTTACCACCGTTGCGTTTAATGTGACTAAAGGTTGTTTTGACTTTCCTGTATGCTGAGTCTGTCCTTCCGACAATCATATCTTTTTCGATGTCTTCATATTTTTCCTGCAGCCATTTCGTCTTAGCTTCCCTGCACTTCCTATTTATTTCATTCCTCAGCGACTTGTATTTCTGTATTCCTGATTTTCCCGGAACATGTTTGTACTTCCTCCTTTCATCAATTAACTGAAGTATTTCTTCTGTTACCCATGGTTTCTTCGCAGCTACCTTCTTTGTACCTATGTTTTCCTTCCCAACTTCTGTGATGGCCCTTTCTAGAGATGTCCATTCCTCTTCAACTGTACTGCCTACTGCGCTATTCCTTATTGCCGTATCTATAGCGTTAGAGAACTTCAAGCATATCTCGTCATTCCTTAGTACTTCCGTATCCCACTTCTTTGCGTATTGATTCTTCCTGACTACTGTCTTGGACTTCAGCCTACTCTTCATCACTACTAAATTGTGATCTGAGTCTATATCTACTCCTGGGTACGCCTTACAATCCAGTATCTGATTTCGGAATCTCTGTCTGACCATGATGTAATCTAACTGAAATTTTCTCGTATCTCCTGGCCTTTTCCAAGTATACCTCCTCCTCTTGTGATTCTTGAACACGGTATTCGCTATTACTAGCTGAAACTTGTTACAGAAGTCATTTAGTCTTTCTCCTCTTTCATTCCTCGTCCCAAGCCCATATTCTCCTGTAACCTTTTCTTCTACTCCTTCCACTACAACTGCATTCCAGTCGCCCATGACTATTAGATTTTCGTCCCCATTTACATACTGCATTACCCTTTTAATATCCTCAAACACTTTCTCTATCTGTTCATCTTCAGCTTGCGACGTCGGCATGTATACCTGAACTATCGTTGTCGGTGTTGGTCTGCTGTCGATTCTGATTAGAACAACCCGGTCACTGAAATGTTCACAGTAACACACCCTCTGCCCTAACTTCCTATTCATAACGAATCCTACACCTGTTATACCATTTTCTGCTGCTGTTGATATTACCCGATACTCATCTGACCAGAAATCCTTGTCTTCCTTCCACTTCTCTTCACTGACCCCTACTATATCTAGACTGAGCCTTTGCATTTCCCTTTTCAGATTTTCTAGTTTCCCTACCACGTTCAAGCTTCTGACATTCCACGCCCCGACTCGTAGAACGTTATCCTTTCGTTGATTATTCAATCTTTATCTCATGGTAACCTCCTCCTTGGCAGTCCCCTCCCGGAGATCCGAATGGGGGACTATTCAGGAATCTTTTGCCAATGGAGAGATCATCATGACACTTTTTCAATTACAGGCCACATGTCCTGTGGATACACGTTACGTGTCTTTAATGCAGTGGTTTCCATTGCCTTCTGCATCCTCATGTCGTTGATCATTGCTGATTCTTCCACCTTTATGGGCAATCTCCCACGCCTAGGACAAGAGAGTGCCCTGAACCTCTATCCGCTCCTCCGCCCTCTTTGACAAGGCCGTTGGCAGAATGAGGCTGACTTCTTATGCCGGAAGTCTTCGGCCGCCAATGCTGATTATTATCAAAATTTAGGCAGTGGCGGGGATCGAACCCGGGACCGAAGACGTTTTAATTATGAATCAAAGACGCTACCCCTTTTATTTATCTTTTTTTTAACATTTTTTTTAAATCTCATTTTGTTCACTGTCGTTCGTTGTGTCTGCTCGGGGCGGACGTCGAAAGACATCCGTTTAAGTTCGTTGTTGATCGATTAACTCAGTTTTTTTTATTACAGAAGGAGCTAACCCTCTGACCGAACACGCTGAGCTACCGTGCCGGCTACCCCTATACCACGGGTACAGCACAATATTATGAAAGTTTAATTGGATGTTTCTTTACAAAATTGCTCGCACACATATGTTATGATGTTGGTCAGTACTACGAAAATCGTCTGATTCCGGTTCAAAGTTCGGTACTATTTAGGATGACAATCAAGTCTACTATGGATGGTTAGTCAAGTGACGAATTTGAGCGCAAGATTACCCAAGGCCACTCGAGTTTACAGTGGACACAAGCTGGTAAACCAACAAAGTTTACGCCTCTGCACGCGGTATTTACCTTAAGCTGCGACGAGCTGCTGTCTTCAAGGCCGCTCTCACCCACTGAAATTCCTACAAAAGTAATCTGGCCATTGCTGAACTTTCCAGCAGAAACTTTCCCTGTGTTTCTCATTATGCGAGAAAACATGTACTCAGCCCTAGTCTTATTATGTGGCGATATACGTGTGCATGATTGGAGCAGCATGCATATTATAGTACCCTCTCAGTTCTTGCATGAACAATTAACTAATTTGGCTGGTTCGTTTCTCCACAGTTGGAGCTAAACGTTGCTACAGCTAATTTTAGCTGGAGTGCAGCCGCTGTGAACGCAGTGTCCACACCAATTTCTTCTCTGCGGCATTCCGATGCCCTAGCTACAGGTGGACCTCCAGCTTGAATCACCTGGCCCAGTGTCACTGTCCTCCTTTCTGCCACCCCTTTAAGTGGTTGCTGGCATAGCTCCCACAGCGCGGCTTCGCTATGCTGTTGTGGAGCTGGTTTTTTAAAACTAAAAGCGACTCGACGCGTGTTCCCTGTTCTACCTTCGGCTCAAACACATGCATTGTATAGGAATGGTGTGTTAATTACTGTCGATTGACTGTCATCCCTTTTTGCATTACATATTGATATGCATATGTTCTCATAACTGTCGATTTACGTTAGGTGTCATCTTCACCTTCTCATTGCGATTTATAAAGGTGTCATGAAGGTGCGAATCTGACCATTTATTCTGCCACCTTACTAGTTGAACAAGTGCTAATTGCCCTTAAGGTATGCTCATTTGAGCCTATGTTTAAGGACATTTTTTCTTGTTTTAGTCCATAAAACCGCCTCTCCAAATACGGACAACAAAGAGCTTGCAGTAGAAGAGATTTGTTTCACAGTATCGAAGATGAAGTGCTCATAGCTGTTACGATAAGAATTTTCGCACCCTTGTTAACTAGAATGTTTTTTGTTACTAATGATAGTTATGTCACATCCCTGAATATTGACCATTCATCCTGCAACAACCTGTATTTTACTGTCAAATTTGTCCGTATATCGTCAACCATAAGTCTACGATTTTCATTGTCGTCATTCCATTCTACAGCTGATGGTAGTCATCATTCGCAATTGCGAATTCATCTGCTGTGTTTCGCAACAGCTGTGGTCGTCGCACTGCATCGTCATCAGAATAACACAGGCACTGCAATATCATATTCATCCCGTTGGAGGTTCGAGTACTCCCTTGGGCATGGGTATATGTGTTGCTCTTAGCATAAGTTAGTTTAAGTTAGATTAAGTAGTGCATAAGACTAGGGACCGATGACCTCAGCAGTTTGGTCCCATAGTCCTTACCACAAATTTCCAATTACCATATTTATCTGTCTATATCGGGCATGCGACTTTCGAGCATAATGTCTGATCTGTACAATAACACACATAATGGATGTGTGAGTACATCTCGTAGACGTATGGTTGACGACATATGGAAGTTTGTGTCCGGCCACGACTCGTACACGGATAGCCAAACGGTAAGGCGATCACTCGCGATAAGCGGGAAATCCGGGTTCTTCTATTATCTGCTCATAGATTTCCCATAAGGTCTACGATTCGGTGCACAAAGGAATGGTGTAGGAAATCATGGCACAAGGCCAACAAACTCATCAGCTTGGTCAAAATATATGTGGAGAAGGCAGTAAATATGGTGACATACTGTGGCTCGGTATCACACTGTTTTTTGAATGAAACAGGACTGAAGCAAGGTGATGCTCTATCCCCAATTATCTTCAACCTTGTCGTGAAAAAAAGTATTAAGAGACACTAAACGAGCAACAGATGAAAATATCACAGATAAACAAACAAGTATACCGGCCTATACAGATGACATAGCTTAATAGGAAGTAACAGTGGTGAAATTTTAATGCTGTTCAATAAGCTAAATGAAACCGCCATGAAAATATGTTTAAAAATGAAGGAAGAAAAAACAGAATACATGATCACCGCAGGGAAAATATGACTACTGGATAACCTGATAATCTTCACACAGAAAACAACACTTTCAAGAGCATTCCCAACTTCAAATAACTTGGTGTAAATACAAACGATTGCAACAGAATACAAGTGGAATACGGAACTAGACTACAGAACACAAACAAAGTTTACTTTTTCCTCCAAAAACTCCTATTCCTCCAAACACCTGATCAGCAAAACCAAATTGAAACTCTACAACACAATTACCAGGCCAGTACTGCTATACGGAGCCGAAGGATGGAGCATGACCAAAGAAGAAGAGAACCAATTCTCTGTCTTCTAAAATAAAGTGTACAGAGAAATCGTTGGACCGAAATCTGACCAAACAACCCAAAGATGGGTATGCAGATCCAGCACAGAACTGGTTAAGGTAGCCGACCAACCCTCGGTAGGGAACATCGCCACAGCGAGACGTTTGCAATGGCCGGGCAACGTCATCAGAAAGGACCATGGCAGAATAGTCCGTCAGATATATGACAAGAAGATGGAAGACTCAAGAACCTCTGGAAGATCACGAAGCAGATGGCAAGACGAGGTGACCTCCGACTGCAAAGTGCTGGGTGTTACTGAATGTGAGGAAGCGGCACAAGACAGGAGGAACTGGAAGCAGACAGAGACGCGGAGTCATCACGTCCCAAACAGGCCAACGGAGTGAGTGAGTGAGAAAGTAGAGAATATTCTTAAAAAACTGCAGAAAAACAGATTACAAAATATTTTAAACAAAAAAGAACCTATAACACTTGTAAGAGATGTTCCAAATTTCACAAAACTCTGGTAACTGGAAAAGAGAGACAGTTAATAAATTTAAATATCTTGGAGACACAAAAGAGAAGAATGACTGTGACGGTGAGGCTAATAAATTCAAGGCAAGAAAGATGGAACTGCCCTTCAGTTGACTGAAGATTTGTGCAATAAGAGACCTAGCACCTCAAGCAAAGTCGCAGCGCTATTTTACGGTAATAAAACCAGAATGGTTATACGCAGTATACCTGTAGTTGAATAAGACAGAAGAATTGGAAAATATCGCAGAGAAGGAGAGCAGAATTCAGTTGAAGGTATTTGAGGAGGAGGAGATTAGTGTTTAACGTCCCGTCGACAACGAGGTCATTAGAGACGGAGCGCAAGCTCGGGTGAGGGAAGGAAATCGGCCGTGCCCTTTCAAAGGAACCGTCCCGGCATTTGCCTGAAGCGATTTAGGGAAATCACGGAAAACCTAAATCAGGATGGCCGGAGACGGGATTGAACCGTCGTCCTCCCGAATGCGAGTCCAGTGTGCTAACCACTGCGCCACCTCGCTCGATGAGTTAAAGATATTGACGCCAATGAGATGCAGTGGTGAATGCACGAACAGGAGTAATGAAGATCTGTACAAGAACATCGAACAACGGGAACTGATCGGCTCTCAGACCCCCTTTGTCTAATAAGCGCTACTCATGTATGGTTACATCTGTGGGCGGGTTTAGTGACATCTCTGAACAGTCAAAGTGACTTTGTATGTGATACAATATCCACAGTCAACGTCTACCTTCAGGAGTTCTGGGAACCGGGGTATGAAAAACTATTTTGATGTGTATCTATTCGAGCATACGTCATTGACAAATTCAGCGTTTTAGCTGGTCACTAGTTGCCCCCAGTAATTTCCAAGTTACCATGGTAATGCACCGTCAACAAAACTTACAATGATACCTTGTGACAGTCTGGTTCGGATGAATGAGAACAAGATATGCAAGAGAATTTTTGAACATGTCAAATGGAAGAAATCTCCGTGGCGTAAGCGGCTCCAAAAAATCGGAATTGATGTGAATGACACGAAGACTGAAGAACATGAAACCGAACAGCCTTGTGTTTCGATCGAAAGTTTTCCCTCCAGAGAAAAAGAAAACGCGAGGAAAGTAGTCAGAAGATCAGAAACAACTCCAGGCTGATCGAATAAAACACTATCGAGGAAGCCGGAAAGGGGTTAATCGTAAACCTGTTAACACAATAAATGGATATTGTAGAACAAAAGCAAGGTAGCCCTTTTCATTTATTAAAATCAAAAGTAGTTATATACGCACTCCCTAGGAAGCCTAAATCGATTAAAGTACACGAAGAAACTGCTAAAACAATGTGCAGCAGACTTAAAGAACACCACAGCGGCTGGAAGCTACTGAAATCGCATTCGAACGCTTTTTTAACTTTACACATTTCAAAAAGAAAGAAAAATAGAAAACGATGGCAATATTTAGTTCACGTAATTCAGCTGCACACATCAAAACCTGCAGATGCCATCCAAGCAAAAACTGCATAGAGATAATAGTTCAGACATTAGTGCCAACACGGTAACGAAAATTTAAAAGAATTATCAGATCGGGAAAACAGGTAAATTGAGCATGGTTACGCGACGCAGGAATCATGGGCCCGAACAGAGACATTTAAAAATGATCAAAAAGCAAACTTTTTCAGTGCGAGATGAAATTATCTATTCGTCAGAACAAGAAAAATAAAGTAATACATTTTTCATAGAGATACGCTACTCGTTATCCTAATGTATGTCTGCTTCAAAGTGTTTAATAAATGTCTCCTACTAATCTCGTACAGAATGTAATGTTTCTTTCGAATTTCCGACCGCTAGCTAGCCAGTCTGCTGATGCATCTCATGGACTTCCTGTAGCTTGAAATTCCACATGAAGTGGCACGTTTTACTTCTACACGGATTACAGGTAGCGATGAACATTTTATTACTAATTAAAACTAGGTGCCGTACTGAGATTTGCACTAAGAACACTGCTTTTTACCGCCAGTGCTTTGTCAGTTACTATACACATCAAAAGAGATCAACCTAAACATCATTCCGCCCTTTTTATTGCTCATAAAAACCACACATTACATGTTGTACCACTATACAGCGAGACCTTCAGAGGTAGTAGTTCAGATTGCTGTAAGCACCAGTACCTCTAATAACCAGTAGCATATCCTCTTGCATTCATGCATGCCTGTATTCGTCGGGAATACTATTCACAAGTTCATCAAAGCACTGTAGGTTCAGATTGAACCACTCCTCAACGGCAGTTCGGCGCAGATCGCTCAGAGTGGTTGGTGGGTCACGTCGTCCATAAACAGCCCATTTCAATCTAAACCAGGGATGTTCGATAGAGTTCAAGTCTGGAGAACATGCTGGCCACTCTAGTCGAGCGATATGGTTGTCTTGAAGGAAGTCATTCACAAGATGTGCATGATGGGTGCGCGAATTGTCGCCCATGAAGACGAATACCTGGCCAATCTGCTGCCGATATGGTTGCACTGTCGGTTGGAGGATGACATTCACGTATCGTACAGCCGTTACGGCGCCTTCCATGACCACCAGCGGCGTAAAAAGTGCCACGCCAAAACAGCAAGGAAAATCGCTGCACTCGCTGGATAGTGTGTCTAAGGCGTTCAGCCTGACGGGGTTGCCTCCAAACAAGTCTCCGACGATTCACTGGTTGAAGTAATGTGCGACACTCTTCGGTGACGAGAACGTGACGCAAATCCTCAGCGGTCTATTCGGCATGTTGTTGGGTCCACCTGTACCGCGCTGCATTATGACGTGGTTGCAAAGATGGACCTCGCCATGGACGTCGGGAGTGAAGTTGCGCATCATGCAGCCTATTGCGCACAATTTGAGTCGTAACACGACGTCCTGTGGCTGCACGAAAAGCATCATTCAACATGGTGGCGTTGCTGTCAGGGTTCCTCCGAGCCATAATCCACAGGTAGCGGTCGTCCACTGCAGTAGTAGCCCTTGGGCGGCCAGTGCGAGGCATGTCATCGACAGTTCCTGTCTCTCTGTATCTCCTCGACGTCCGAAAATCATCGCTTTGGTTCGCTCCGAGATGCCTGGGCACTTCCATTGTTGAGAGCCCTTCCTGGCACAATGCGGACGCGATCGAACCGCGGTATTCACTGTATAGGCATGGTTGAACTACAGACAACACGAGCCGTATGCTTCCTTCCCGGTAGAATGACTGGAACTGATCGGCTCTAAGACCCCCTTTGTCTAATAGACGCTACTCATGTATGGTTACATCTGTGGACGGGTTTAGTGACATCTCTGAACAGTCAAAGTGACTTTGTCTGTGATACAATAACCACAGTCAACATCTACCTTCAGGAGTTCTGGGAACCGGGGTGATGCAAAACTATTTTGATGTGTATCTATTCGAGCATACGTCATTGACAAATTCAGCGTTTTAGCTGGTCACTAGTTGCCCCCAGCAATTTCCAAGTTACCGTGGTAATGCACCGTCAACAAAAGACATGGATCTCGATGCCAATCCCGTTCTGGCACATAGTTACAGCTTGTGACAAATGTTCATTAAGTGCACATGATTTGCAAATATAAAAATTAATAGTACGTAATTCGTTTAGCATTAGCCGCACGTGTTAACACAAAGGAACAGCATAAAGAACGACTCCATTGTCTGTTGCACGCCTAAGGCTTCTTATTCTTTCATTACGGCTTCTTTGACAAAAAAGTAATTAATTTTATATGTTAGGTAAACAACCAAGAATTTTGTGAGAGACGCGAAAGGTTTATCTTGGCAAATTTTGTTTTTACTTATTGGCTAACAGATTATAGTATAAGCCAGTTGTTAATGTAGATACTATCATATACGTGGTACAAGATAGTTTGTCACATAAATGACACGAAGTACGTAGTAGACACGCATACGTTTACCAGAAATTGATTTAAAGCCGAAATCAGTTAACAGGCGTTAACTAAATACACGCTTTCCTGAAGGATAAGTTGTAGCTTTCAGATTGTATATCAGAATATTATTGTAAGAGAATTTGAACCTTATAAAAAGGAATCTTTTTTAGAACATTCTCAAAAATTAATCTATCCATTCCTCCTTTTTCTTCATCCGTGTGTGAAAAAGCGAGGAAATTTATGAAGAAATCAATATAAACGCTTATCTGCGACGAAATGCATTTGTCTCAATAGATAATAACCGCATTCTTTTAAGGTTCAAGTATCTTTTTCTCTATGACTTTCGTCAAAGGGCTTACTCTTGGAACGAAGCAGCGGTCCGCTAGACGCGTGTTATTATGCCGTCATAGTAGCACAGTACGAGGGGCATTCAGTAAAATCAGATGTTCAAATGGGTGTGAATTCCCAAGGGACCAAACTGCTGAGGTCATTGGTCCCTACACTTACACACCATTTAATCTAACTAATTTATGCTGAGAACAATACATACACACCCATGCCCAAGGGAGGACTCGAACCTCCGGCGGGAGGGCCCGAGCAATCCGTGACATGCTGTCTCAAACCACGCGCCCACGTCGCCCGGCGTTCAATAAGTAATGAATCATATTTTTCCTCGTTCATTTTAGGTTGAAAAAATGCGGTATTTATAGTGGGACATTGTGGAATATTCCTACTTAAGCCCCTATTGCTTCAAGAAGTTCCGAGATGCGGCAGCGTTCTAATGGCAGTGCGTTCCAAGCAGAGAGCTGTCTTTTGGTTTCTTTTGCCGAAAGACCGGAGCTTCACAGATATTCATAGATGATAGTAGAATGTCTACAAAGATCTGGCAGTGAACAGTGAGTAGCTGGGCGAGGCATCACCGGAACAAGGTCGTGCAAACCTGTCCCATCCCCCCCCCGTGACGGCACGCTGACTCCTGTAATATTGGAATGTGCGGACGCCCTCATTCGAAGTGTTCGACAGAATACAATCAAACACTTCGCTGATCGAACAGTCCACTGCTGTACTACCGGTTCATAGTGCCCGTTGGAGGCTATGAGCAGGCAGTTCACCCATGGACTGTTCGACCAACAAATACGCCGGAGAAACCGAACAATCACAAACACCACGATGCTCAACTGGACGTCTATGTTAGTAGCGCTGACAGACTCGGCCATCAGTGAGGGGGTATTGAAAAGTTGGGTGTCCACTGGGTTTATCGCCGACTATTCTATTTGATGACCTCCCTCATGGTACAATGATTAATTCGGAAGTGTATTGTGCTATCCTCAGGAAATTGAAGAAACGACTTCAGCGTGTAGGTCGCCACAAAAACGCAAACGAAGTTGTCCTCCACCATGACAACGCAAGGCCTCAACAAGTCTGCACACCCAAGTGGAGCTCAGAGCTTTCTGATCCACCCTACAGCACTACACGGCAAATAGTATGTGGACGATGGGAGGTTGTTGATGCCGACGTCGACTACTACAAGTCGTCCCAGGAAAGGTGCCGTAAAGCCGTCGCACTGAACGGCGATTATGTTGTAAAGTAGAGTTTTGTGGCCAAAAGAGCAGAGCATAATATAGCGATAGAAATCCTGAATAAATTCAACCTGCTTGTACAAAAAAGTCTGTTACATTATTCATTGAACGCTCCTTGTAATACAAGGTGCCCATTAAGTAATGTCAATACAGGGTGCCCGTCAAATAATGTCCCATTTATTAATTTTAATAGTAATAACTGTAGGCGTTGTACCTTGTTGGTTCAAGATTATAATTAAAGAGTAAGTCAAAAAGTTTTAGATATGTACATGCGCGATTACTGCTTTGTTGTTTTCCCACATGCAATGCTCACACGCAGTATACGGAAAACGACGACTCCTGAGCTTAAAGCGTTTCGTACTCTGCAGTTTTCAAAGGGTGAATCTGTAATTTCAGTTCAACGTGCGTTTCGTTCAAATTTTGCTATCCCCCATGCGCCAAAAACATCTGCGGATGGTATTGTCAATTCGAAGTGAACTGTGTGTGTGTGTGTGTGTGTGTGTGTGTGTGTGTGTGTGTGTGTGTGTGTGTAATAGAGAGAGAGAAGGAAAAGAAGACACTGCGCCAGAGTATCCTACCTTCGTAGCCTTGAGAAGTCTGTTTGGAAAGTAGGTTTTTTTTTAACTTTAGTTACGAAAGACGACAGTCTTGTAAGTGTTAAGAGAACGTTATACATGCATTCATAAAAGTTACAGTCCGCACATGCTTTGAAGCTACATATCTATGGTTACGGTCGCAAGTGAAGTATTTCACGACAGAATGAGTTTCATTATCGTGTGCCGGCCGCTGTGGCCGAGCGGTTCTAGGCGCTTCAGTCCTGAACTGCGCTGCTGCTACGGTCGCAGGTTCGAATTGTGCCTCGGGCATGGATGTATGTGGTGTCTTTAGGTTAGTTATGTTTAAGCAGTTCTAAGTTCTAGGGGACTGATGACCTCTGATGTTAAGTCCCATAGTGAGCACAGGCAATTGAACCATTTGAGCATGCGCTGTCTCCCGGCGTCCTGTGTACAGCCAGTCTTTTTTTCGCTGAAGCTACCGTTAACAGAGGTGGCTTATTTGGATAAGTTGCAAGAATGGTTCTTTCCATAATTAGAGCGTGAAACTGAAAACTTTATTTGGCAACAAGATGGAGCACCTTCACATTGGCATCTATCTGTGGCGGCCGGTGTGGTCAAGCGGTTCTAGGCGCTACAGTCCTGAACCGCGCGACCGCTACGGTCGTAGGTTCGAATCCTGCCTCGGGCATGGATCTGTGTGATGTCCTTAGGTTAGTTAGGTTTAAGTAGTTCTAAGTTCTAGGGGACTTATGACCTCAGCAGTTGAGTTCCATAGTACTCAGAGCCATTTGAGCCATCTAACTGTACGAGAGCGGTTGAAGTTCCAAGTGCCTGACCGTTGGATTGGTCGTAATGAATACGACGGAGCTCTTTCCCACTGGCCTCTCCATTCACCTGATCTCACTCCATGCGATTCTTCGATTTGAGCGTTTAAAACAGAACGTGTCTACGTTCCGTCACTGACTAATGACTTTCCAGATTTGAAACACAGAACCTAAGGGACTATTACTTCCATTCCTCCGGAATGTTAACCAGAATGTGTTATGACTAGGATTATAGGTTGGATGCGTGCCGTATAACATATCGAAAATACACAAGAGAAACTACATTACCTTACCTTCCATTTTATGTATGGGTGGTTGTAAACAGCTTAACGAAACTGTTATAACATACCAGTGAAACTGGGACATTCTATTAAGGTCACCTGTATTATTTAATTATAAGATCACCAATGGTACAAGGACGAGGTCAAACGCATATCAACTGCGTTTTTTAAATAGGAACCCACATTTTTCATTACATATTCGTGTAGTACGTAAAGAAATATGAATGTTTTAGTTGGACCACTTTTTTCGCATTGTGATAGATGGCGCTATAATAGTCACAAACATACAAAAATGTGGTATCACGTAACATTCCGCCAGTGCGGACGGTATTTGCTTCGTGATACATTACCCGTGTTAAAATAGACCGTTTACCAATTGCGTAAAAGGACGATATCGTGTTAATGTATGGCTATTGTGATCAAGATACCCAACGGGCGTGAGCAATGTATGCTGCTCGGTATCCTGGACAACATCATCCAAATGTCCGGACCGTTCGCCGGATACTTTCGTGATTTAAGGAAACAGAAAGTGTTCAGCCACGAGTGAAACGTCAGCCACGACCTGCAACAAATGATGATGCCCAAGTATGTGTTTCAGCTACTGTCGCGGCTAATTAGCACATCAGTAGCAGACACACTGCGCGAGAATCGGGAATCTCAAAAACGTCGGTGTTGAGAATGCTACATCGACATCGATTGCACCCGTGCCATATTTCTATGCACCAGGAATTGCATGTCGACGACTTTGAACGTCGTATACAGTTCCGCAAATGGGCACAAGAGAAATTACAGGACGATGACAGATTTTTTGCACTCTTTCTATTAAGGGACGAAGCATCATTCACCAACAGCGGTAACGTAAACCGGCATAATATGCACTACTGGGCAACGGAAAATCCACGATGGCTGCGATAAGTGGAACATCAGTGACCTTGGCGGGTTAATGTATGGTGCGGCATTATAGGAGGAAGGATAATTGGCCCCCATTTTATCGATGGCAATCTAAATGGTGCAATGTATGCTGATTTCCTACGTAATGTTCAACCGATGTTACTACAAGATGTTTCACTGCATGACAGAAGGGCGATATACTTCCAACATGATGGATGTCCGGCACATAGATCGCGTACGGTTGAAGCGGTATTGATAGCATATTTCACGACAGGTGGATTGGTCGTCGAAGCACAATACCATGGCCTGCACTTTCACCGGATCTGACGTCCCCGGATTTCTTTCTGTAGAGATAGTTTAAGGATATTTGCTATCGTGATCCACCGACAACGCCTGACAACATGCGTAAGCGCATTGTCAATGCATGTGCGAACATTACGGAAGGCGAACTACCGGATGTTGAGAGTAATGTCGTTACACGTATTGCCAAAAGCGTCGAGGTTGACGGACATCATTTTGAGCATTTATTGCATTAATGTGGTATTTACAGGTAGTCACGCTGTAACAGCATGCGTTCTCAGAAATAATAAGTTCACAAAGGTACATGAATCACATTGGAACAGCCGAAATAAAATGTTCAAACGTACCTACGTTCCGTATTTTAATTTAAAAAACCTACCTTTTACCTACTGTTCGTCTAAAATTGTGAGCCATATGTTTGTGACTAGTACAGCGCCATCTATCTCAAAGCGAAAAAAGTGGTCCAACTAAAACATTCATATTTCTTTACATATCACACGAATATGTAATATAAATGGGGGTTCCTATTTTAAAAAACGCAGTTGATATCCGTTTGATCTATGGTAGCGCCATCTAGCGGGCGAACCATAGCGCCATCTGGTTTTCCACTTCAATCTAGACGAGTTTCGTTCTTTGCAGTTTTTTCTTTTGACGCGTATTTCGTGAGATATATGGCCCGGTCACGATTAATGGACCACCCTGTATAACGTAAAAATGAATTGAAGGTTTTGTTGGGTAGGGCACTCGTGTAGCAATGTTGACCGTCGCACTGTGATAGTGAAGTGGTTAGCATTTCTGACTAGCAAGCGAGGAGACCCGGGTTCCTGGCCGCAGCACAAACTTAAATTCATTTCGTCTGCTTCGATCATTATGGTAGATAATAAAAACACACTAAAATGTCTGAGAGAAACATTTAATTATAAGATCTATAAGATCACAGAACCTGTATTATTGTTCAGCATGACTTCTGCTGTTCTTTCAAAATTTCTCTACGTTATGCCTCCCGTCAATTAACCAACTTTAGACACAAAAATATTGCGCACGATCACATGAAACCGTCGTTTTAGATTTAATGTAAGTTTCTGTTTTCTTTCCAAAGGATTTAATATTTCATTCTAGTTCATATATAAAAGCTGAACATTAACAAAACCGACAAACTGCAGGGACAGATTCATGACTGGAAACAGAGAAAGAAAGGGCCTGTCAACATGTACCTGGAACTGTATCTTTGCCCAGTAGATGGC
Source organism: Schistocerca piceifrons (assembly GCF_021461385.2). Lineage (NCBI taxonomy): Eukaryota > Metazoa > Arthropoda > Insecta > Orthoptera > Acrididae > Schistocerca > Schistocerca piceifrons. The sequence goes on along the minus strand of NC_060144.1, from coordinate 149,825,830 downwards.
GCCGACGATAAAATTTCCTCTGTCCACGTGCCGCGTGTTGCTTGTGTGTTGCAAGCTGTGTGATTGCCGCAGTGTACCGTAAGCCGCAGAATCGTCCGGTCTTCATGTTAGAAGCAAGCCGAGATGCTGTTTGTGTACGGCCAAGCAAATGGAAACGGTCGAGAGGCAGCACGGCTACACCGAAACAAGTACCCTCACGAGTACCAACCACACCACACAACATTTCTATGGCCTTAATTAGTTTTAAAAGATTAGAAGCTGTTGCAGTTTGTGAACGACATAAAAATTTGAGTAAAAAAGACGTATGTGTAGAACATACAACGTGAGCGCAGAAGCTGGCGCTAGTACTCTAATAAAACTCGTTGGGATGGACATCGGCTACACATTTTTTTTAATCTGCGTGGTACATAAATATGTATTCTATGCCACTAAATGAGCAGTTCGTTGTTTAATGTTGTCACCAAAAGCTTCCAAAACGTTTTACCCTGTTGGCTTCATAACATTGAACAATTCTACAGGTTGAGTCACTAACTACTGCCACCGACAGAAACTCCGAAAGTATGATAGGAGCTAAACGTTCATGGGACAAAAGTTGTATAGGACGACGAGGGCCATAATATGACTTGTTTTTTTTTGTTGCTAGGTGGGGTCGCTTCAGAGATATGAAGGTCAACTTTTTTTTTTTAATGGGATACTATAGTTTGGTACTTATTTTCTGATAGCGGCTATCGAGACGAATCCAATGAAGTGTAACAGTAAGGTCTTTAAAGGTCAATGAAGGTCACAAATGTCGCATGAACGTCCATTTACAGAAGGTGTTCGAAGAGATGACCATTGGTATCAATGCAGTGCTGCAATCTTTTTTATCATGGATTGAGTGGTATTCCTTATCAATTCGACACTTACCGAAGCACATGCTCTGACAATTTTCTCTCGCATATCTTCAGATGTAGTTGGAGCGTCTTTATAAACAACGTCTCTTAAGAATCCCCACAAGAAAAAATCCAGAGGCGTCAAGTCTTGCGTACGAGTCGGCCACGACGCATCTCCTCCACCTCCAATCCAACGATTTGGGAATTGTCTCTGCAACTTACTTCTAGCCATCAGCGAAAAATGTGCCGGACACCCATTGTGTCTATACGACATTCTGTTCCTTGTTCCTAAAGGTATTTCTTCGAATAAAAGACCTAATGTTTCTTGCAAGAATGGGATGTACTTCCTAACATTACGATTTCCTTCGATGAAATAGGGGCCTATAATTTTCTCCTCCAGAATCCCACACCATACATTTATCGACCACAATTTTTGGTGTGCAACTTGCCGCAGCCAACATGATTTTTCAGTTGCCCAATAATGCATGCTATTCAAATTAACATTTCCATGGTTCGTGAAAGTAGCCTCGTCAGTAAATAAAATCAAATTAATAAATGTGTCATCGCTCTGAATCTGAAGTTGAGCCCATCGGCAGAATTCAATGCGACGCATAAAATCCATACCACTTAACTCTTGGTGGAGACTGATACGGTAGGGATGATATTTATGGCGATGCAGAACACGAACAACACTACTCTAGCTCATGCCTGATTCCCTTGCGATTTGACGCGAACTAACACAAGGATCTCGAACCACAGAGGCAAGAGTAACAATTTCCGTTTCCTCGTTAGTAACATTCCTTTACCGGATATGTTTCCGATGCGTTAAAGATCCAGTTGTTCTCAATTTATCATACACATATTTGAATGTACTAAGTGTAGGATGAGTATGTTGAGGATACCTTTCAGCGTGTAAGTCTCTAGCTCTCATGGAATTTCGTTGCCATTCTCCGAAAATGGGAAGCGATTTAGGGAAATCACGGAAAACGTAAATCAGGATGGCCGGACGCGGGATTGAAACGTCGTCCTCCCGAATGCGAGTCCAGTGTGCTAACCACTGCGCCATGTAGAATGGGGTTTACGTGTCAGTGGCACGTTAGATGGATACGCCGTATTCGGCGAATATTTACTATTTGCTCGATATACGAGAGAGAATTGTCAGAGCTTATGCTTCGATAAGTGCAGAAGTGACAAGTAATACCACACAGTTCACGATAAGAAGATTGCAGCACTACAATGATACTAATGGTCATCACTTCAAACACCTTCTGTAAATGGACGTTCACGCAACCTTTTTGTCCTTCGTTGACCTTCAAAGACCTTACTGTTAAACATCATTGGATTCGTCTCGATAGCCGCTTTGAGAAAATGAGTACCAAACTATAGCATTCCATTTAAAAAATGAAGTTGAACTTCATATCTCTGACGCGACCCACCTAGCAACAAAAAACCAACATCATGCTACGGCCCCCGTTGTCTTATCCAACGTTTGTCCCACCAACGTTTCGGCTACTGTCAAACTTTCGGAGTTATTCTAGGTGGAAATAGTTAGTGACTCACCGTGTATAATAATCACTAGGAATTTTTAAACAATAATGTATAGGTTTTCTTCTCTGCGAGAAAGAGTTACGCTTTGTTGTGAAAATGTGGAGTGTCATTTTCTTTCTCGTAGTTGGCGTCAACAACGATACCAAAACATTTAAAGGATGAGATATTCTTTTTCCTTATCTATAGTTTCACACAAAAATTACATCACAACACAGAGTTGTTTTGTTTTTTCCTTGAATCCTGTTTTATCAGAAAACAGGAAAGTTGCAATTATGACTGTCTCTTTAAACCTACGAATTCATAGGACAGAACTGTAGGAAATATAGTCATTGAAGTTACTATCCTTACAGATCCAACAGCTTCAGACACCTCCCTCGTATCTCGTATACCAATGATTCCGGCCGATTTACCCATACATTTTAAGCGACTTGAGTTCCCAAGCAAGGTATCGTTTGCAATAAAAATAAGTTAGGCTTAAGGAGAGTAGGGGACAGATGATGGAAATAGATAAGAGGAGAAGAGGAGGAGGACATGGAGGAAGAGAGGGGTTAGGAGAAGATGGGCGGACAGAGGGATGAGAAGGCGATTAGAACGTACATCCACTTCCTATACTAATGGCCGAGTTCGCTAGTACAGTAATAAAGTTAAATAAATGTGTTTTTGGTGATTATTAATAAGCACTCCACTCCTGTAGGCGACTGTTATGACGCTCAGTTTGGCCGGTGGCTGTTTGTGCTTCGAAACGCGACCCCCTCTGAAACTACATAAGCGATCGGCCTTAGCTGGCTGCGACCGTGGGTAGCCGCCTCCATAAAACATGGACCTGTTGCTCGGCTGCGTCTGGCACGCAAGGCGGAATAACCTGTTTCACGGCTTCTGCCACACAACGCCGATCGGCTACGGACTATTTCAGTATGAATGGTGTGCCGCCGTCCTGCAGATAGCAATGGTGTTTTCTACACAAGTACGTACTAGGTGAGTGATTCAGACCTACGGATTTATGAAATGAAATCCTGAAAGAAACATTACAAGCAGCTTTTACATAAATCACATAGCACTCTTAAAATCGCTTTACGATAGTTATATACAAGTTTTTAGTTCGTCATCGAAAAATCCAACTAATCGATAAGAACAAAGATACTAGGAGCGTTCAGTAAGTAATTCAAAACATTTTTTCTCCACCAATTTCGACTGAAAAAAAGCGGAATTTTTTGTGGGACGTCGTGGAATATTCCCGCTTCAGCCCATATAGTGTCGATTGTGCCCAGTCTCCTATACAGAAGATGATCTTTAGCAAGCAACGGAAAATGCATTGGAAGTGGCAAAGTTTTCGCAAAAGTAATTTTATCATAACTATGTAAAATGTACACTTCTGGCCATTAAAATTGCTACACCGAGAAGAAATGCAGATGATAAACGGGTATTCATTGGACAAATATATATTATACTAGAATTACAGTAGTGATTACATTTTCACGCAGTTTGGGTGCATAGATCCTGAGAAATCAGTACCCAGAACAACCACCTCTGACCCTAATAACGGACTCGATACGCCTGGGCATTGAGTCAGAGCTTGGATGGCGTGTACATGTACAGCTGGCAATGCGGCTTCAACACGATACCACAGTTCATCAAGAGTAGTGACTAACGTATTGTGACGAGCCAGTTGCTCGGCCACCATGGACCAGACGTTTTCAATTGGTGAGAGATCTGGAGAATGTGCAGGCGAGGGCAGCAGTCGAACATTTTCTGTATCCAGAAAGGCCGGTACAGGACCTGCAACCTGCGGCCGTGCATTGTCCTGCTGAAATGTAGGGTTTCGCAGGGATCGAATGAAGGGTAGAGACAAGGGTCGTAACACATCTAAAATGTAACGTCCACTGTTCAAAGTGCCGTCAGTGCGAACAAGAGGTGACCGAGACGTGTAACCAATGGCACCCCATAGCATCACGCCGGGCGATACGCCAGTACGGTGATGACGAATACACGTTTCCAATGTGCGTTCACCGCGATGTCGCCAAACACGGATGCGACCATCATGATGCTGTAAACAGAACCTGGATTCATCCGAAAAAATGACGTTTTGCCATTCGTGCACCCAGGTTCGTCGTTGGCTACACCATCGCAGACGCTCCTGTCTGTGATGCAGCGTCAAGGGTAACCGCAGCCATGGTCTCCGAGCTGATAGTCCAGATAGTATATCAGAGCACCACTTAAATAATTTGATAATTCAGAGTCTTCCTTTACCAGACTAAGATTAGCTGGCTGTTTCTCAAGGAGTTGCTTGCGGGGTGAGGGAGTGGCTCTGTACGTAAAAAACAATATTTCATTTGAGTACATAGACGTATGACGACACTGCACTGAATAGATATTTGAAAGTTGTGCAGAATTAGTTGAATTTAGTGAAACTAAACGTCTAATTGCTGCTGTTTATAGGTCCCCTAACTCCGACTTCAGAGCATTTTTGCTTAAGCTAGAGAGGGTTCTTGATTCACTTTGTAGGAAGTACCAGAAAGTAGTTATATGTGGTGACTTCAATATTAATTTTGTACATGATTGTGCATGGAAAAGGATGTTGGTAGATCTCCTAAATTCATATGATCTGATGCAAACTGTGTTTTTTCCAACTAGGGTGCAGGGGAACAGTAGCACAGTCATAGACAATATTTTTATTCATTCTTCATTACCAGATGGGCATTCTGTTAGTAAAAGGGTCAATGGCCTTTCAGACCATGATGCACAAATTTTAACATTAAAAGGTTTTTGTACTCAAACCAACGTCGTATTTAATTACAAACTACGTAGGAATGTTAATCCAACAGCAATAGAGGGTTTTTCAAAACTTGTCAAGGAACAAGAGTGGCAAGATGTTTATAGTGCCGATAATATAGATGATAAATACAATGCTTTCCATAACACATTTCTCATGCTCTTTGAGAGTTGCTTTCCATCAGAAAATTCTAAACGGGGTACTAGCAGTAATGGACAGCCCGGTTGGCTGACTAGTGGGACACGGGTATCATGTAGAACTAAGTGGGAATTACACTCCTGGAAATTGAAATAAGAACACCGTGAATTCATTGTCCCAGGAAGGGGAAACTTTATTGACACATTCCTGGGGTCAGATACATCACATGATCACACTGACAGAACCACAGGCACATAGACACAGGCAACAGAGCATGCATAATGTCGGCACTAGTACAGTGTATATCCACCTTTCGCAGCAATGCAGGCTGCTATTCTCTCATGGAGACGATCGTAGAGATGCTGGATGTAGTCCTGTGGAACGGCTTGCCATGCCATTTCCACCTGGCGCCTCAGTTGGACCAGCGTTCGTGCTGGACGTGCAGACCGCGTGAGACGACGCTTCATCCAGTCCCAAACATGCTCAATGGGGGACAGATCCGGAGATCTTGCTGGCCAGGGTAGTTGACTTACACCTTCTAGAGCACGTTGGGTGGCACGGGATACATGCGGACGTGCATTGTCCTGTTGGAACAGCAAGTTCCCTTGCCGGTCTAGGAATGGTAGAACGATGGGTTCGATGACGGTTTGAATGTACCGTGCACTATTCAGTGTCCCCTCGACGATCACCAGTGGTGTACGGCCAGTGTAGGAGATCGCTCCCCACACCATGATGCCGGGTGTTGGCCCTGTGTGCCTCGGTCGTATGCAGTCCTGATTGTGGCGCTCACCTGCACGGCGCCAAACACGCATACGACCATCATTGGCACCAAGGCAGAAGCGACTCTCATCGCTGAAGACGACACGTCTCCATTCGTCCCTCCATTCACGCCTGTCGCGACACCACTGGAGGCGGGCTGCACGATGTTGGGGCATGAGCGGAAGACGGCCTAACGGTGTGCGGGACCGTAGCCCAGCTTCATGGAACGGTTGCGAATGGTCCTCGCCGATACCCCAGGAGCAACAGTGTCCTTAATTTGCTGGGAAGTGGCGGTGCGGTCCCCTACGGCACTGCGTAGGATCCTACGGTCTTGGCGTGCATCCGTGCGTCGCTGCGGTCCGGTCTCAGGTCGACGGGCACGTGCACCTTCCGCCGACCACTGGCGACAACATCGATGTACTGTGGAGACCTCACGCCCCACGTGTTGAGCAATTCGGCGGTACGTCCACCCGGCCTCCCGCATGCCCACTATACGCCCTCGCTCAAAGTCCGTCAACTGCACATACGGTTCACGTCCACGCTGTCGCGGCATGCTACCAGTGTTAAAGAGTGCGATGGAGCCCGTATGCCACGGCAAACTGGCTGACACTGACGGCGGCGGTGGACAAATGCTGCGCAGCTAGCGCCATTCGACGGCCAACACCGCGGTTCCTGGTGTGTCCGCTGTGCCGTGCGTGTGATAATTGCTTGTACAGCCCTCTCGCAGTGTCCGGAGCAAGTATGGTGGGTCTGACACACCGGTGTCAATGTGTTCTTTTTTCCATTTCCAGGAGTGTATATCAAAATGTTAGAAGTAGTCACAATTAAGCTACGGTAGCCCATTACAAACAGTATTGTAAGGTGCTTAAAAATGTTATTAGCAAGGCAAAAAGTATCTGGAATGCAAATAGAATAGCTAATTCACAGGATAAAATTAAAGCCATATGGTCAGTTAATGTTGAAGATTAGGTGGGTAGATCACGTAACTAATGAGGAGGTATTGAATAGGATTGGGGAGAAGAGAAGTTTGTGGCACAGCTTGACTAGAAGAAGGGATCGGTTGATAGGACATGTCCTGAGGCATCAAGGGATCACAAATTTAGCATTGGAGAGCAGTGTGGAGGGTAAAAATCGTAGAGGGAGACCAAGAGATGAATACACTAAGCAGATTCAGAAGGATGTAGGTTGCAGTAGGTACTGGGAAATGAAGGAGCTTGCACAGGATAGATTAGCATGGAGAGCTGCATCAAACCAGTCTCAGGACTGAAGACCACAACAACAACAATGGTCAGTTGTGAAGGAAGTGTCTGGTCAGCAGCACAAGGTTGATGATATAAAGGCAGTTCGCAGTAATAATATTTCTGTTACTGATAAATCAGATATATATACAGTATTTAACAACCATTTTCTGAGCATTGCTGGTGAATTAAATAAAAATTTAGTTTCTACAGGAAATCATATAAATTTCTTAGCAAATGCCTTTCCAAGATTGACGTCTGAAATACTCCTCTGTGATACAGACAAGAGGGAGTTGAGTCAATAATTAAATCACTGAAGACTGAGGACTCTCATGGCTATGATGGAGTGTCTAGTAGAATATTAAAGTACTGTGCTACACATGTTAGCCCTGTATTTAGCCATATTTGTAATTTTTCCTTTAGGAATGGTCAGTTTCCTGAGCGATTAAAGTACTCAGTAGTAAAGCCGCTTTATAAAAAGGGAGAAAGGGATAATGTAGATAATTTTAGACCTATTTCTATGCCATCAATGTTTGCAAAAGTTATCGAAAAGGCTGTGTATGTAAGGTTAATTGATCATTTTATATCACACGATTTGCTATCAAATGTACAGTTCGGCTTTAGAAGTCGTTTGACATCTGAAAATGCTATATTCTCTTTTCTCTGTGAGTTACTCAATGGGCTAAACAAAAAGTTTCGAACGCTTGGCGTATTTTTTGATTTAACAAAGGCGTTTGACTGTGTTGGTCTCACAATATTGCTCCAGAAGTTGAACCATTACGGAATAATGGGAGTAGCTCACAATTGGTTTGCTTCTTACTTTAGCAACAGGCAGCAAAAGGTCATTATTCACAATGTTAATAACGGCTGTGATGTGGGATCTGAGTGGGGTACTGTCAAGTGGGGGGTGTCCCAGGGATCAGTGTTGGGGCCACTCCTGTTCCTTATTTATATAAATGATATACTCTCTGGTATTATGGGTAACTCTAAAATATTTCTGTTTGCTGATGACACTAGCTTGGTAGAAAAGGATGTTGTGTGCAACATTGACTCGGTTTCAAGTAGTGCAGTACATGACCTCAGTTCATGGCTAGTGGAAAATAAACTAACGTTAAATCACAGTAAGACTCAGTTTTTACCGTTTCTAACACACAGTTCAACAAAACCTGACGTTTTAATCTCACAGAACGGGCATATGATTAGTGAAACCGAACAGTTCAAATTCCTAGGTGTTCAGATAGATAGTAAGCTGTCGTGGAAAGCCCACGTTCAGGATCTTGTTCAAAGACTTAATACTGCCATTTTCACTATTCGAACGGTATCGAGAGTGAGTGATACTTTGACACGTAAATTAGTCTCCTTTGCTTATTTTCATTCACTTATGTCGTATGGTATTATGTTTTGGGGTAACTCTTCCCATTCTAGAAGGATATTTTTGGCTCAGAAACGGGCAATAAGTGGTGTGAGTTCACGAACCTCTTGTCGACCTCTCTTCACGAGTCTGGGTATTTTGACATTGGCCTCTCAATATGTATATTCCTTATTGTCGTTTCTTGTTACCAATATTACTATATTTCCAACAATAAGCAGCTTTCACTCGGTTAGTACTCGGCAGAAATCAAACCTCCATTTGGATCGGACTTCCTTAACTCGTGTGCAAAAAGGTGTGCAGTATACTGCTACATCCATTTTCAATAAGCTGCCACTCGAATTCAAAAATCTTAGCAGTAATCCACGCGCTTTCAAATCGAAACTGAAGAGTTTCCTCGTGGGTCACCCCTTCTATTCTGTCGAGGAGTTCCGTGAAAAATTAAATTGATTCTCATTCTATTGCTGATAGCGTTTGTTTAAACTAATGGACTGATTTTCTTTCAGGTTCATGAGCATTTATTTTTATCTGTTATTACTTTTATGTTGTAAGTTCATGTCCTGACACGTTCCATGACCTTGGAGATTTGCTCCTCAATTTGGTCCTACGGAACTTGACATGTAAATAAATAAATAAATGCTGCTGCAAACGTCCTCGAACTGTTCGTGCAGATGGTTGTTGTCTTGCAAACGTCCCCAGCTGTTGACCGAGGGATCGAGACGTGGCTGCACGATCCGTTGCAGCCATGCGGATAAGATGCCTGTCATCTCGACTGCTAGTGATACGCGGCCGTTGGGATCCAGCACGGCGTTCCGTATTACCCTCTTGACCCCTCTGATTCCATATTCTGCTAACAGTCATTGGATCTCGACCAACGCGAGCAGCAATGTCGCGACCAGATAAACCGCAATCGCGATAGGCTACAATCCGACCTTTATCAAAGTCGGAAACGTGATGGTACGCATTTCTCCTCCTCACATGAGGCATCACAACAACGTTTCACCAGGCCACGCCGGTCAACTGCTGTTTGTGTATGAGCAATCGGTTGGAATCTTTGCTCATGTCAGCACGTTGTAGGTGTCGCCACCGGGGCCAACCTTGTGTGAATGCTCTGAAAAGCTAATTATTTGCATATTACAGCATCTTCTTCTCGTCGGTTAAATTTCGCGTCTGTAGAACGTCATCTTCGTGGTGTAGCAATTTTAATGGCCAGTAGTGTAGAAAGCTCATGTAGTAACAGGTAGTTCCGATAGCTGGCGGCGCTATACGCAGCCTTCAAAATTTCTTCTGTAAGGAAGGTGCGTTCGAAGCAGAGAGCTGTCGTTGAGTTTCTTTTGGTGGAACACCAGAGCATCGCAGGTATTCACAGGCGCTTGCAGAATGTCTACGGAGACGTACAATTGAACAAAAGCACGGTGAGTCGTTCAGCGAGGCGTCTGTCATAATCGCAACAAAGTCGCGCAAGCCTGTCCGATCTCCCGCGTTGTGGGCGGCCGTACAGAGCTGTGACTTCCGCAATGTTGGGACTAGTGGACGCTCTCATTCGAGGTGATCAAAGGATCACAACCAAACACCTCGCTGCACAACTGGACATCTCTGTTGGTAGAGTTAGCGTTCTCGTCCACCAGTTGGGATACTCAAAGGTGCTTGTGCCTGCTGAATTCCTCGCTACCTGACAGAAGACTGAAATAAAACCAATAAAAATTACGCATTAAATGAACTACTAAATTTCGTCTGAATAATTTACCAGATTACTTTAGTAAAAGTCCACAGCTGACTGAAGCAGTTAACTTGCAAAGCAAAACTTAGAATACGAAAAATGTATCATATACGGTTATATCTCACTGTTCACGTAAATGTACTTTGTATAACAGGAAAATAACTTTCTAACCAAATACAAGGTCTACGACCTAATAGCTGATTAACTTCCTAATGACACTGTTCTGTGTGTATGATTATGGCTCTCAATATTCTAGTACTTACCTCGGTACAGTAAAAGTTCTCTCGAAAACAGAGCACAGCAAAGCTAAATTAAATTGGTAAACTAAAATTGATATTCAAAAACCTTTGTACTACCACGTGGAACGCGGACACAAGCAACACAGAATTGTTAGCATGGGAATAATTTTGGGTGCTAATGTTCTACAAATAATTTTTCTAAAACATCTTTATAGTTATGCACTACTTCATAACTTCACTTCAAAGATCGTGAACAATAGCGACTTTCCGCAAAAATGACTGGTTTTAGAAACAATTGTAAATGATTGATTAATCAAAAGTTTACTTTACACAAAAGAATCACCTACCGAAAATGATCTCTAGTTTTTCAAATAAATGAATGTAGGGTTCAGGAGAAGTGACTTCTCTATCTGTAAGCGATCCATGAGATAAATTCTTCAACCAAATCTCGGTACGACACTTAATTTTACAACAGAATGCTAACTATGTGCAAGTATGCAAAGCTGCGGATTTACCTTTAATCAAAATTCATTACAAAACTCTTTCCAAAATCCATAAATACTATCACCATCATTTGTGTAATAATTTCCAGTAATCTATATTCAATATTTGGCTGCTTAATTCCCAAAAAAAACTTCATGACCATTCAGTTCCACGTCTGCTTCCCAACACACTTCGAGTAATAACAATGCTGCCTCTGTGCGCACTTTCAGGCAGTGGCGGTGTAACAAAACAACCAAATATCGCGGATCGACATGGCTTGTTCTCAGGTATGTGCTTGTTCTCAGGTATGTGCGTATATGAAAGTAAGATATTAACAATTCTGTAATAGCGAAGATGACATTCACTACTCACAAGGTATCTTGCCTTTCACCTCCCCCTTTAATTAATACATCAAGGAAACGGTGATCGAAATAAATGAAAGATTAGGGAATGGGATTAAAATTCACAGTGAAAGAATATCAATGACAGAATTCGCTTATGACGTTGCTGTCCTCAGCGAACGTAAGAAAGTTCTGAAGGAAGTGGTTAATGGAACGAAAAGTCCAGGGAACGTACACCGTGGACAGAGGGTAAACCGAAGAATGACGAAAGCAATGAGGAATAACAGACATGGGAATAGGGATAAATTTAATATCAAAAATGGAGACCATAAAGCAGACGAAGAGAAGGAATTCTGCTACCGTGGAAGCAAAATAAAAAATGACAGACAAGGGAGTGGAAGCACAAAAAGTTGACCAGTCTAGGCAGGGATTGCATTCCTGTCATACACATGCATAAGTCTTTCACAGTTCTACGACTAAATGACGCCAAGAACATAGACCTATAGTTGTACGCATGCCTCCGACCACCTTTCTTGTAAGCGAGAGTGTCCTTCGGATATTTAGAATCACTTGCAACACTCCGTTCCTATAGCGATCTACGATGCACTGCTGCCGAAAGAGAGTAAAGGTCTTTCGCAGGTACACGTTTCGGTTCTGTCTTTTCTTCAATAATGAACTGAATGAAGCTTTATTCGCTGTTTCGGGAAGTGAGCCCAAAATACGGTGCTTTCCTGCGTTTATTGTGATTTGTGTCAGCGGTTCAGTGTCAATTCTAGTTCATATCGCTTGATCATGACCGCAGTTCTTTGTTAATACTGTCCTGTGTTTTTTTTATTTTGCTTTCTCTTTCAAGTACATGGGTTGGACAAAATTATTGGAACACCACAAGACACGAACGCTTGGATGTAAAGCAGATGCTAGCCAAGCTTGCAGGATGACATGTTGTATTTGTCCACAAACAGGACTTGCGCAATGTCCTCAATACATGGCAAGTGTAAGTCGTGGTGATCTGTGTAGCTGTGGGCGCTTTTGCTCGGAGTTAAGTGAATTCGAAAGTGGGCAAATTGTTTGTGCTCCTATGGTGGTTGTTTCTTCCATATCCAAGGGAGTCTAACTGCTCAATCGCCATATTTATATGGCGTGCGGAGAAAATGGGAAAACATCATTCACTTACTCACAGCGTGGTCAGAAATGTGTGTTGGTTGATCGTAACAGACGATCATTGAAGAGGATTGTTGACAGAGGACAAGTTACTCTCTCACCTATTTTTCGTATACAGAAAATTATTAAACATTTTATTACAACCTGACGCACCTTGAGTGATACTCTAGAAAGTTAACGGTCTGAGCAGAAGTTGATGGAGCCTGATAGGGCGCTAAAAGAATGAGGCATTTTTATGGTTCTTAGTTCATAGAAACGGCTTTTTGGGAGTTGAAAGCAATTGGTGGCGAGCCCATCCCTTAGTAAATTTTGCCAGACAGGCCCACAGCTTTACAGGGCAGACAGAGCAGCCCCTCGTCAAGACAAGACTCCATCAGAACAATGCCGTGTTACCTGCCGTGGTGTCAGCGGAAGCCTGGGCTGGGGCAACGGTCTGAAGGAACACGTCTACACAGTGGGGTCATAAACCGGGCATTGTGTGCAGAGCCACGCATAATAAAAATTCACCTGTTTTTGTGTTCGCCAGTAGTGCAAGTAGGCCACTGAACCACTTCCCCGGCCACCTCTGTTGTATAAGAACACTCCGGCATCTGAGAAACGCTAGGAGATGGAATATTTATTACACCTCATAGCTAGGACTAACAAGCTCCAAGGCACAGGCGATTTAGATAAAGATTTGAGATTGTATCTGTTCGCTTGTTGCCGTAGGAAGAGACACGACTTCGGAGAAAATCATCTATCCCCCTGCGAAAACTTACAAAAGCCAGTAATTGGCGGTTTCTTTTTTTCCAGCGACACAGCTTTCTTAACTCTTGCCCTGGTTCGACATGAGTTTGTGCTGTCGTGTGGGAGGGGAGATTTAGCTCCTCTACAACCCTGTGGTTGGCTCAAGATGGGGTGCAGGCAGTGTCCCTCGTGCACTTTGCAGGAAAACGGATTTTTTTCTGGAGAGGTGCGAGGCACTCGGATGTGGGACTTTGATATGATAAAAACTTCTGGTCGACGTTCTGGCATGTGTGTTTGGTACTTGCGACCTGTCCTGAGACTGACTTCACTTGTGAGTGGTTTGGAATAGGGAGTCTGTGGTGAAGTTCTTACTGTACTGACAGTACTGACAACCCTTGGCAAACGAGTAGTCCGAGAAATTTGAAGTCACATTCGGGAAGACGACGTTTCAAACCCACTTCCGGCCATCCTGATTCAGGTTTTCCGTGATTTCCCTAAATCACCCCAAGCAAATGCCGGGATGGTTGCTTGAAATGGTACGGCCGACTTCCTTCCCCGTACTTCCCTAATCCGATGAGACCGATGACACGCTACCCAACCTAAACTCGATCATTAATTTGAATTTAAACATTCTCTAAGCCGTAATTAATCACTCAGCGAAATAAGTGGTACTCATGCTAACTTGTTCTTGAAATGAATTCAGATCATAGTAGACAGTACTTTAATGGTCAGTACGCACAGAAGCGGAAGGGGAATTTTAGTCAGAGAAATTTTCCGTAGTCGTTCAGTATGTACTCAGAGTTTCAACGAAGCACAGGCAGCATACAATTGTTATCTGCGAAACGGAACCTGTTTGAACTTGTGCCATTGATTCTGGTTCCTTTGACAATGTCAAGCTATGCTGTTAAGCTTCATATATGCTGCTATATCAGCAAATAATATACTTCTTTGCATGACACCTTTTATTGGATGTCAACAAAAACGATATCTCCAACCTTGATGTGAGCCTTTCAATCCAGTGAATTTTTTCCGTATGTTGATGCTTTTACCGTTTAGCTCTATGAGTGTATATTCATTAATAAAGATGAAATTTTTAACTTTATCAAATGACTTTACATAATTTGTGGAGTAGAGTACCCTAATTGAAACAAGGCTATCTTTCTCCAGAAACATCTCATAAAATCAAATTACGTTTCGGTGGTGTTTGCATTCATTTTCCTCCATAGCCAAGTATGCACTATTCTCAAGAACATTGTCAGACTATACACGTTAGAGTGACTAACCTGTAGTCACTGTAGTCTTCAACATTTGACTTCTTGCACAAGTTTACAGAAGTAGATATCAGCATTTCTTTACGTGTGTTCTTAGTGTTGTAAATACGATTAAACAACTTCAGGACTGTGGAAGGTGATAAGTTTGAGAATGTCTGTGTCCACTACTTCTGATGCAAATTCTATTACAGATATTGTCTGATTTAAGGCTTTCAGTACTTCTTCCTTCAGAACTGAAGGTCGCTTTAGAGCATCTGCAGCATCACTGCCTGTTGATTATTAGCAAGGAGGACACTAATGCATTTACTAAAGGACTTTTTTTCCTTCAGGCTCTTTAGTTGGTTAATTTGATGCAACACGCCTCGATTTTCTTCCCTGTTCCAATCTGCCTGTTTCAGAATATATTTCCAGCTTAACTCCACAATTATGTGTTGGATATATTCTAATCTCTGTTTCTTCGCTGTCACTCTAATATCATGGAAGTCATCCTTGACATTCTGACACATGTCCTGTCATAAAGTCCTTTCTTTTATTCGATGTTTTCCAAAGTTTCTTTCCTTAACTACTCTGTGAAAAGCTCCTCATTTCTTACTTCACAGTCGACTTAACTCTTCACATCTGAAACACTTCGATTCTTTTCTTTTACGGTTTTCCTTCGGTACATGATTCATTTCCATAAAGCGCTACGCTCTTCTTACGAAGACTGGAACTGTCAAGCTTAATTTAAGTTCCCTCTTTTTTATGCTTTTCATCTGCGTCGCTGTCATAAACTCCTTTATTAATTTTATGTCTTCGTTCTTCTGTCAAATCTAGTATGTAACTACAAACCTGTCCCTTTCTCTTATCATCCATTTGGAAACCTAGCAGCAAAACTAGTGTTACTACGCTCGTGCTGCAAAATTGTTAAACTACAGGCCATAATTTCAAATTAGATGGCTTTTAGTAAAGGCATTCCCTACTTTTCGTGGCTCCAGTAATTCCACAATTTTGTATCATTTTATGTCTTACGTATCGTGTAAGGATATCCGTAAGGAACGTGACAGCAAACATTGCTTTCTCATTCGAGGCATATTGACTCAGAATGGCGGGTCGATAATTGATAATCTTCAAGAAAATTTGACATATTTCAGAGTGAAAGGCAAATGGTGTTATATTATTAGCCTGCGTATGCTGCGAGTGCGCGTACTCGCTTGCTACGTTAATTCAAATGTGTAGGACAACTTAATCTGCACTCCTCGTGATGACACATGTTGTTTGTAACAGCTCCTTGTCGAATATAAGCCCTATGAAATGACGTACTAATGTCAATTTTATCTAATACTTTTACCTAAGACTTCACACATGTAAGATCAACGTACGAGTAAGGGTTTGGCTTTGACTGCGGTTCTCGCTCCATGGATAATTATTGTGTCGGATCATTCGTAGTTTGGTGCTGGGTATTGCTTATTACTTTCATCACTGGATTTTTGTCATCAGAGGTTACATAAATAATGTAAATAAAAAGAAGATGCAACTGTTTTATGTCTTCCACCTTATTTTGGCTTATTTCTACGGACAGTGTGTGAGTAACATATAATAAAAAAGGAAACCTTACATTTTAGCATCGATTTCGTATATGTAATGTAACAGCTTTGGTATTATATTTTTGTTTAAAGAGACATGTCGATAAATTTTACCTTGTAGTGACAATACAGGGTTGTATGTGGGAAAGGGTTGCCCTACTCGTCGCCTACTGGCTTTGAATAATTCAGATGCTAGGTTATTTTTAAAGGGATTATTAACATCTGATGTAGTGTAAATCTGGTATTTCCTGCGTTATAAAAATGGTATTAAGAAATGAGAATGTGTGTGGTACTACCACAGTAAACTAAGAGGCAGCCGTAAGCTTATGCGCATATGTATGAGAGCGTCACCGGAAAAGATGTTCTGTTGATTACTAAATTTTATATTTGTTAGTTTGATTGTATAGTTCAGGTGGAACATATTCTGTCGTATCAATGAGCGTACTTGTTGCTCGCAGTTTGACTTTCTTGTATGAGGAAATTCGTGCCTCTGGCACCATGTTGTGTAACTAGATACGGTTAATAACAAGGTATGTCTATAATCATACAAGCGCTCGCAATACTGACATGCATACTCTATGTAAATATTTTCTGTACGATGTACACTTCGAAGTTTTAGGTGTGTGGTTTGAGAATCAACGAGTCAGCCTGAAACCGGTAACCACTGCAACAATAAGTTATATATTCGTGCAGCTGAGACGGGCAAAATAAAAATCTATCAAAATTTCCTGAGCCAATGTGTAGGAGCCACAGTTAGTCAAGTGATGTATGTCTCTGTTTAGCGGCCGGCTCGCAGAGCCACGCAATGCCGCGATGCGTCCGGCGGTGCGCGGAGTTGGCGGAGTAACAAAGGTCTGACATCACGGTTAGCGGCCTGTGTTTGCCACACACGCATTAACGACGGACAGCTACGAGTAAACTCCCGGTACTCCTCAAACCCGCCGCCGCTCCCTTCCAATAACACGAGACAGGCCACGATGCTAAACGGCGCTGCAGACTCCACTGAGTCACCCGTCGATTTTAGTCTCACTTCGCACTCCTGCACACTTGACGTCACAGGCTGCTTCTGATTGTAAGGGAAGCTACAAACTGGCATTAGACTCAAATACATCCCAGTGAACTTAAATTGTTATTCCTAAGGACAAGGTTTGAATTCTACCAAACTGTGGATTATGACCGTTAACGTCCCATCACAGTTTAGATATTAACATAGTGAGGCTCGTTTTTCCGTGTGACTTTTGTTTATTTTTGTGATTAGCCTGAGTCGAAAAATCTCTGGGGATGCGTCAACGGCATTCGATATAGCCATGCAGTGATCATTCAGTCAGGCTGATGCGACTAATAGGTATGTGGTGTGTCCCTAAGAACAGACACCATTCTTGATCCTGCAGCTATATACCGTTATGATCTGAAGTAGAGATGGGCAAAGTCGTTCATCTTTGGGAACTAGTTCACTAGTGATCGCTCTTCCTTCGGAACCGTTCATTTCTACTCGTTCACCGTCCATTTGTGCTTGGTATATGGTTCTTATGAAAAATTTAAAATTAGTAGCATAGGCAACTGAAGATGGAAGGCGCTAAGAGGGTCATTTGCCTCTCCCCTGGAGTATGGAGTTTTCATTCATAACAGAATTCACACACACTTCTAATTTTCCTGATTCTTCAAAACCTCTAGTTTAGCCAACTGTAGCTTTATGTTCAAATGGCTCTGAGCACTATGGGACTAAACTTCTAAGATCATCAGTCCCCTAGAACTTAGAACTACTTAAACCTAACTAACCTAAGGACATCACATACATCCATGCCCGAGGCAGGATTCAAACCTGCGACTGTAGCGGTCGCGCGGTTCCAGACTGTAGCGCCTAGAACCGCTCGGCCACTTGGCCAGCAAGCTTTATGTTGATGATCGTAGTGACGTAATATAAGGTGGTGCACGAAAAACCGGCCCCGAGTGCAGACTGCTCGCCAGTTACGCACGAATTGTTGACCGCTACGATCAGAATAGATAAACATGTGACAATTAGGCAGTGAAGAAATACCAAATAAAATAATGCAAACAACAACTTGAAACAATAGATGACGATTGGTGGGCGACAATGAGGAATCAAGTACTCGGGGACGATTTTTCGTGCGCCACCCTGTACCACTGAAATAATATTGTAGAAGTTATCATATTCTCTTTACAAAATGTGACACCAGACACTCGATTGTGGAGCGCGAGCTTCATTCGGTTGTAAGTCGGTCTGCCTTCCATAACAATGAACATGCTTTTTTACCTTGGATCAAAAAACGGCAGAAAACGGCCACTCGTGGGTGCCGTGCCGACTTCCTTTGCATATGTAACAACAACAAAATCTTGCCTTTTTTCATATATTTCTTCTGCTGTTTATTGAAATAGTTAAGTAAGCTCATATGCTGTTTTGTTGCCGGAAAAGATGTACGTATTACATACCACGTAATTTTTATGTAATTTAGGTAATTATAAAATACATTTTAATTATCGGTCGTGGACGCTGAATAGATTACGAAAAGAACCAGAAGTTCAAAGTTCAAAAAAGGTTTGAAATAGATCTAGAATGGGCGTGCGCATCGAACGAAACGAACAACAACTCGATACTGAACTAACTACGAGCAGTCGGCCAAGACAGACGGGAACGGGACCGAGGCTGGAACGAGACAGGCCGAATTGCGGTTGCGGGAACGAGACTAACCGTTTCCCGTTCCCGGGAACTATAAGCAGGTGACAGACAAGAACAGGGCCGAGGCAATTTAACTGTTGGAACGGTTGCCTTTACCACCTCGGTCGAGGTCCATGACTGACTCAAATTTGCAACATACCCACGCACTCCTGATATAGTGACCCATACACTCCTCATGTACTGACCCTGCCCATTACGCTCACTACTCGCAGCGATTTGTGTACCTGCACTGAAGAGGTCACTGGGCCATCTCGCCCTAGTTATATAGCGACGGCAAACAGTCGTAACACCAAAAAGTAATTAATGTAGAGTAATAAAATTTAGAGAATACATTTGGCTAGGTAACATATTTAAGTGATTTACATTGCAAAGTCACAGGTCATCGTAAGCTTGAGGTAAGCCATTGTAAATGAGAACGCTGGTATATTAATAACCGATATAACCGCCGGAATATTCAATGTAATTGTGTTGTACGGGTCCCGGGTGTTAGTTTGTGGGATGGAGTTTCATGCCTGTTGCTCTTAGTCGAGCAATACAGGGACGGTTAATGCTGTTCGTGAATGACGCTGGAGCTATCGTCCGATTATGACCCACATGTGCTCGATTGAAGACAGATCTGATGATCGAGCAGGCCAAGGCAACATTTCGACAATCTAAAGATAATGTTGTGTTACAACAGCGGTATGTGTACGAACGTTATCCGGTGGGAAAACACTCCACGCAATGATGTTTATGAATGGCAGCACAGGTCGAATTACCAGATTGCTGTAATACGACATCGCATCCTAGACCGTAACTCCCAAGTGTGGGTCCAGTGTATCTAGCAGGCGGACAGGCTGGTTGCACGCCCTGAACTGGCCTCCTAACCAACACACAGTCATTAGAGGCACCGAGGCAGGACCAGCATTCGTGAGAAAACACAAGAGACGTCTACCCTGCCCT
This sequence comes from Schistocerca piceifrons, assembly GCF_021461385.2. Taxonomy (NCBI): domain Eukaryota; kingdom Metazoa; phylum Arthropoda; class Insecta; order Orthoptera; family Acrididae; genus Schistocerca; species Schistocerca piceifrons. Next base: position 149,805,993 of record NC_060144.1, on the reverse strand, counting down.
TCAATTAACTCTCGCTTGACACCACGGAAGTCACAAATGGTGGGGGCTGGAGTCAATGGAATACATGCTACAGGGCGTCTGGCTCAGAAGTGTGCAGATAAGTTGGAAACACGAGTCGGTCACGGGGCGTGATCGGATGGCCGAGGCGGTCAAGGCGACTAATCGCGTGAAACAGAAAATCTAAATCCGAGTCCCGATCTGGCACAAATTTTCAACTTTCGCCAGTGATATACGTTAATGTCTAACAGGAGCTAATGATTTCATTTTCTTTGAATCATCATGCAGCTAATGCTGGCCACTTAAGATACACCCAGAGTAATTAAATATACCGAGAATTAATTTTAGCTTTTTGTGGTGTCACCGCCAGACACCACACTTGCTAGGTGGTAAGCCTTTAAATCGGCCGCGGTCCGGTAGTATACGTCGGACCCGCGTGTGGCCACTATCAGTGATTGCAGACCGAGCGCCGCCACACTGACAAATTACGCTCTCATTTGCCGAGACGATAGTTAGCATAGCCTTCAGCTACGTCATTATCTACGACCTAGCAAGGCGCCATTATCATTTGCTATTTATCTTGTGATGCATGTACCGTCAAGAGCTATGTTCACCACTTATGGATTAAAGTTAAGTATTCCAGCAGCTTCGTACTTTATTTGCTAGTCTCAATTACTTTACCTGTTCCAGACCTCACGCCAGCCTGCGTGAGCTTAAAAGCGTGCCCTTCGACCTCCCGTCCTTGTGGATTGGCTGTCCTGCCAGTTCACAAAACTTTTTTATAGCACACATTGTGCCAAGTTTCCTAATGCGTACTATTAATTTTAACTTTTATAACTCCGGAATTACGACACCAACTTTTTAGTAATGGAACTGTATGTATTTTACTTTCTTCGGGAAGACCTTTCCAATATGAGTTCTACGGCGAAACGCTTACAAGATCCCAGCTCCGTAAATGTCCTCCCTAATGTTCCAAATGTGACACCGATATGGTTCTAGTGCTCGCCCGTATGCTTGTGGCCCACCAGTATGTGCTCACACAACATGCTTGTGAAAGTATTCAGGCTTCCACAACGAATACCAGTAGAAAAAGTGAATATGATTCCCTTTTATGAAGAAAGCCCGAACGGTTGGACTTGTGGTGCGCTCGTATATTGAAAAGTACCTATCTTTGCCAACATTATAAAAATATTCAGTGAAGCAGAGGTGAGAAGACTAAAATACACCAATGATAAAGAAAAGCAATGGATGAGAGTAATGCAAATAACATTCTTACATTGGTAGCACACAATCAACGTGTCATGACCATGCACTTTGTATGTGCGTGGGACCAGCTAACGGAGTGTTCTGCGAGCGCTGTACTCCAACGTGTTATATCCCTTCCACATTTCGCTCCATTAACAGCGTCATAGCAGTGACTTTCTAAAGTTACCACACTTCTACTCATGATGTCTACGAGAAATAAATAGCGATGCGGTGTTCCTATCCAACATTTTGTTTACGAGTGAGCCTTCGCTTACAAACCATGGACAAATCAGAATTCGCCACATGCACTACCACCCACTTCAAACACGAAGGTGCCTAGATCAAGTCTGTGAACAACTATCTAGATACGGCCACATTGGCGTGGGATTTTCGAGAATCGCACGGTTCGTTCTTGTTTTATTGATGGGAATCAAAGTAGCCACGCCGGCGGAACTGACCGAGCGGTTCTAGGCGCTACAGTCAGGAACCGCGTGACCGCTACGGTCCCAGGTTCGAATCCTGCCTCGCGCATGGATGTGTGTGATGTCCTTAGGTTAGTTAGGTTTAGGTAGTTCTACGTTCTAGGGGACGGATAACCTCAGAACTTAAGTCCCATAGTGCTCAGAGCAATTTGAACCAAAACAGCCACAATAATGTACAGTTCGAAACGGATATGCTGACACAGTTATTAGAAGATGTCCCATTGAACATGTGTATAGCACCAACACGACAGATACCTCTACCATTCTACACATACATTACAGCCCTCAGTAAATGAAAACACGTGGAGACTGTTTGATCGGTCGTTCGAGAAATACGTAATATCACGCATGTTGAATGGGATTAGCGATAATTTAAACAAGAGGTCTACAAAGGAACATAGAAAACTCATATAACAGGCCTGTGGTGCGATACGTCCTGATGAAAATTTACATTTTACTAACTTTCAGCCACCTGCTTCACCTGCGTACGCATGTGTTACATAATTCACTCGCATATGCGTTTCACGTGCGTTTAACACGTTTCACACATATTTATACCATATTTCATCCGCATCTGTAGCTAATTTCATCCTGAAGTTTCATCTAAATTCTGACGAAACAGTTTCAAATAATATTCAGCCACTAAATGATTTTCGTTCCGCAGAAGAGGACTAAAGCTGGCAGCTCTCAGATTCTCCGCTGCTTTGCACCGTTCCACTCTACAGAGGGCGTTAAGTGTTTCTGAGGTGTTGAGCAGCGTGGCATGATCTTCGGTCCCGAAACATGCTGCGAAAATTATTGAATCGCTATAGTGCTTATTCTGACAAAGTGGCTGATGGGCCGAAGAAATCAAATAAGAGACAGACGGCGTTTCATACTTTTAAAATATTCCGAGTCAACCAAATACAGGAAACAAATACCAAAAGGTAGTTTTCGGACGTTTCTACATGGCGCTCTTCTCATCCTCAAACACGCTCGTGGCACAGCAGAGGTATGTTACTTCCACGATGTTTTTATACAAACAATGAGTCATATGCACACCAAATTTGGTTGAAATTTTTCAAGCATTCCTGAGAAATGCTTTTATGCCGCACTTTTTCACCACAAACCCTCATCCTTAAGGTGCTTGAGGTGTCTTACTGTCATAAATATTTTTTCAGATAGCAGATGACATGTCTGCCAATTTTCTCAGAAATTCATTCGGGAGCCGGACAGATATGATGATAAATTCACTATATTTCCACCCCACACCCTACCCCCAAATGTAGGGGTAAAACGTGACCCAGACCCCGAAAACTGCGGAGTTGCTAATAATATCTGTCGTCATCGAATTTTTTTATGACTCACATATTCTCACCCTTAAAGGTGGTTGAGATATTTTATCTTGCAGCATTTATGCAAAAATTATTATACAAATAATGATTTATGTATATACAAAATATGGCTGAAACTGTCACAGGCATTCCTGAGTTAATTCTGCATCCTACCCCTGCGGGCGCTAAGTGCTTCTTGCCCCCACAGAAATTTTCGCAGGCATGCATCCTACAGCTCACTAAAATTTCATCACCATCAGATGTGTAACATAGGAAAGCAGAGAAGACAAATTAACAAACAAACAAATATTTAGTTTTATATATTAGATGCAGCATATCAACTCAATGTTATGTACAAGTTTTCTATATCACATGCCTACTGGTCTCAATAATCAGCTTCATAGACGATGAAGCCTATCTCCATCGACAAACTTTCAGATGTGGTAGTATGGGCCAAAACAAGAAAAAAAATGACTAATAAATATGGGCCTTAAAAGGCATACCTTTAGGTCCATAAGCACTTCTTCAGTAAAAGAGATGTGTTTCAGAGCGCCAAAGATGAACAAGTACTCATAGCTGTAAAGGTATGCAGTTCAGATCCCATATTTATTCTAAATGTTTTTCTTGTTTTGGTTCTTCCTGTTACCTCTTGAAACGTCCCCTTTGAACAATTTTACATGACTGTGCTTAACCTGACACACAATATTTTTAGCGCAACGCAATCTGACTTTCAAAACTCCCTACTAAAGAATGGCCCTGACAAACATTAAACTATACCTTTCACAAATCACTTACCTCACAAAAATCTTCGCTGCTCAAGCTACTGCAATACAGCGAGCGCCACTACTGCCAGCTAAATAAAAGATTCAAACTACTGAAGGCACTAACTACTGATAGGGGTAGTTAGCAAATGAAAGACATTAATAGAGAGCAAACAATGTATTTACCTTAATATCATCACAAATCATAATATATATATATCAGTTCATGACAAACTGCAAAACTTCGCCATCTCTCTCCCCACATCCACCACTGCTGGCGGCTCACCTCCAACTGCGCAACGCTACGCGCTGTTCACAGCCAGCTGCCTAACACTACAATGGCGAGTATTACAACAATGCAAAACAGACACAGACTGCCCACAGCACAGCCAGTGATTTTCATATTGAGCGCTACGTAATGTTGCCAATAAGAAAACATAAACAGCCTACTTACATAGAGAAAACATAAACAGCCTACTTACATAGCCCCCATGCTCCCCACAAAAATTTTACAAAATATTTTTTGGGCAGTGGCCAATAATGATTTGATAAAATTTTTCATAATTAAAATAACAAACATGTCAAATGCACACACTTATTGATACAATGTTGGTCAAAAGCTAAAATTTTCTCACAGTCCATAAAGACAGTCCTAATCGTACATAACAGGAGAATAACAGTGTTTTTCTCAAAGTCTGAGCAGTAAAAGAAAATGCACACAGAAGTAGTGGATTTCCATGCAGTCTTGAAGAAGCAGTGTTGTCCTCCCAACGGAAAGACAGTGCTGACTCTTGACACTCTCAAAGAATCGAAAGCAAGGAACTTTCAGTAGAAGAGACGATATGCTGACACAGTAGCGAAGATGAACAAGTCCTCATAGGTTTTAAGGCATGCATTTTAGAACCCATGTTTTCTAAAATTTTTTCTTGTTTTGGTCCACACTACCATCTCTGAAAGTTTTTCCGTGGACTTCTGATTCACCCTGTGTATTCTATTACTTGCCCGTATTCTATTACTTACTACTACTGCTGCTGCCAACGCCAGCCCTACCTTACTACCTGCCACAACATCCCGTCATGGAGAAACAGCGTACCATACAGTTCGCTTTTCGTCTACCTAGTCTATCACTAGTTTTTTTGATATCAGTAATTTTCTGATTGTTAGCGACAGCTTTATCCAACAGCATTAACCTCCTTCTGAAGTTAGACTTTGTACGACTATTTTTCAGTAATTCTGTCACATGGCTTATTTGTTTCACTTATATTGTTTATTTCGCAATTTTGGTGTGACCCAAGATGCTACTTATTTTGCAATATCTCAGCCATTCGTGTTTATCTCGTTTAATCCTAATCCACGTTCTGTGAAAAATGAGCTGTTCGTTAGTTCCCTCTGGTGTGCCTAACTTCCAGTGTGAAGTACTATGTTGTCAGAAATACTGAACATGGATATCAGTTGCATTTGCTCTACGACTCTGTGAAATTTTTGTGTGCCAGAACACCAGAAATTCACCAACAGGAAATAAAAAACTAATTACGTAACTTTAGCTTTTCGAGACGATAAGAACGACTATTGACAATCCAGAATGAAAGTTCGGTAACAGCAAATAATGAACCACATATGTGGAGTTATATTTTGAAGAAGCGTGTTTTTCAAGTTTCCCTTGAGATGGGAGAAATAAAAGATGTCTGTAAGTCCCAGATGTGAGGAGTACGCCCTGAGCACGCAAACAACTGCGTGTTTTAAGCTCACGGTCGGCAGAAGGCATTGTCTTGCCACAGACACGCCCCCCCCCCCCTCCCTCCCTGTTCTGCTTAGCTCTGGTGATCCCACAAAATGGGTGGCAGTAAACATTTAAAATCTGCCTCCTAGTAATCGGCGTTGGTAGTTTAAACACCATATACGAATTTGCGGTGAATCAGTTCATTGTAGGTAAACAGGCGTTTCACACCGTCTTGCTTTAGTACATTCCACTGATTGTCGTGCCAACTTTTGATTGAAATTATTTAAAAGATCTCGTCTATTGAAATGATGGTTTTCCGGCAAGAAAATGGATCTCAGTAACATACGTCAAAGAAATATCCTGCAACTTCCACGCCTTTTGCTTTCTCCTCGTCACTCACGTTTTGCGACACAAAATGGGGAGAAAACCTTCGGCTTAGCCAAAATTTTGTGAATGATGGCGTTGACGCTGTCACAAATCAGTCTTTACTGTTCTGATACTAGTGTCACTAGGTAAACGAAGGCACCCGCAAAATTACAGGCCGATACTGTAAATAACGATGTACTGCAGAATTCTTGACCATATTCTGAGTTCGAATGTAATAAATTCCCTTGAGACAGCAAATTTTTTGTCCATGAGTCAGCACAGATTTAGGAAACATCGCTCGTGTGTAACTCAGCTTGCCCTTTCCTCCTTCGAAATCCAGCGAACCATGGGTGAATAGCGACAGGCAGATTCCACATTCACAGATTTCCAGAAAATGCAGATAACTGGCGAATATCCGATCATAACGAAAAGGTTCTCAGAGACTTCTTAAGTAACAGACCCTAGTACTTTGCCCCGAACCAAGAGTGTTCATTCTGTGTTTCTTCTGGCTATGCATGCTTGTACAGCCTTTCTTTTGACCTCCAGCATTTCTGCTTAGACATTTTGCACTTTCTGTCAGTCTCATTTTTAGAGGTTTTTGTTGTCTTTTGTTAGCTTCAAGCCCTGCATTTTTATATTTTTTCCTCTCTTCATTTAAATTCAGTATTTCAGGTGATATCTAGAATTTTTGCTAGCACATGTCTTTTTGTCTACGGAATCGTCTGCTGCCTTCCCTATTTCATCTCACAAAACTACAAATTCGTCTGCTATAGAATTCCTTTATGCTGCTTCAGTAAATCTTTACATAATGCTCCCTCTGAAACTCTCACCCACGTACGGTTCCTTCAACTTACCCCAGTCAGTTTATTAAAGTCCCATCTGGTTTATTTCCTGTGCATTTGCAATTACTTCAGTTTTAATCTACAGTTATTATTTAATAAATTATAGTTGATGTCCACATCTGCCCCTGGAAATGTCTTACAGTTAGAAGTCTCATTTCGAAATCTCTGTCTTGCTATTATACAATCAATCTGAAACCTTTCAGTGTCCCCAGGTCTCTACCACGTATCCAACCTTCTTTCATGATTCTTAAAGCAAATGTGAGCAATGGCTGAAATATGGTCTGCGAAAAATTCTACCAGGTGGTATCCTCATACATTCGTTTACCCCAGTCCTTAATATCCTAGTATTTTTCCTTCTCTTACTTCTTCTGCTGCGTAATTCCAGTCATGTAACAAAATTAAATTTTTGTTTCCCATCACTATCTGAACCATTTCCCTTATCACATCATACATTCCTTCAATCTCTTCATCATTCACAGAGCTAATTAGCATATAAAACTGTACTACAATGGTCGTTGTTAGCTGCATATTTATCTAGGTCTCAATAACACTTTAACAATGTTGTTTATAGTCGATTACACGCCTTCCTACTGTGTTTTTGTATCCGTTGTATTATCTATTTCTGCACTGCCCTCATTTTAACCCAGGTAACCCTGTAATGACCTGACCAGAAGTTCTGTTCTTCCCACCACCGCACTTCACTAATTCTCACTGTATCTAACTTCATCCTATCCACTTCCCTTTTAAAATCACTGATCTGCCTACCAGGTTGAAAGACCCAACATTTCACGATCCGAGCCGTAGGTTCACAGTTTTGTTTTTGCAGATGACCGCAGCCGAAGTTCCGAATGGGGGACGATTTTACTTCCGGAATATTTTACCCAGGACGACGCCATCACCATTACGTCATACAGTAGAGCGCATGTATTCGAGAAATATAACGACTGTAGTTTCCGCTTGCTTCTGGCCGTTCTCAGTACATACGTAGCAAGGGCATGTTGGCTGATGCTATCAGAGCAGATGAACTGATCAACTACACTAGTGCTCCTGAATCTACTGGAAAGTCTATTGCCGTATTTTGAAGATCCAGGTGTTTGCCTATCCTGTCCATAGATGCTTCTCAGAAATGGTTCAAATGACTCTAGAAACTATGGGACTTAACATATAAGGTCATCAGTCCCCTAGACGTAGAACTACTTAAACCTAACTAACCTAAGAACATCACACACATCCATGCCCGAAGCAGGAATCGAACCTGCGACCGTAGCAGCTGCGCGGCGCCGGACTGAAGCGCCTAGATACTTCTCCGATGTGATTTCCCCTAAAGTACGGTTATCTGTAATGGAAGGGCACTAAAGCCACCCTCCTCGATAAGGTGCATTGTCCGTTTGGGGGTGGAAAAATAATGTACAGCATGTAAAAAAAATCTATGTATATAAAATTTTATTCTTTGTGGACGAGATGAAAATAAATATTTCTTATGAAACAGAAACGTCACAGCCGTACCGTTTCCTCCAGTGGGTTCAAGAAGGTTTTTGACGCTAGTGATGTTGAGGGAAGGCGTTCAACCTGCCGTGTGATGATTATAGTTTCAGAGACGCTGTTGAAAATGTCGTACATTTTGATTAATGCGCAACTAGTATCTGCATGCTAACGGTTGCCTAACACGCTGAAAAGAACCAGGTGCTTCAGGAATAACGGCTGTAGATTGAGCCGATCGGACTACCAGCTCTTCTGGAATCTCTGTCTCTCTTTTTACGCTTTATACCCCTCCACTAAAAGACATCCGCAAGAGTGAGGTCGGGAGAACGTGGTGGACAGGATACTGGCTAACCCCTCCCAATACCACGACTGGGAAAGCTATTGTCTTCATATTATCTGACATCAACGGCAAAGCGGGATGGGGTCCCGTCATACTAGAGCCATAATAATCGTTGCTTGACTGCTAACGGGACATGGTGCAACATTTCCGGAGGTACTTCACGCGAAAAGATATAATGATTTTCTCCAGCGATCGTATTAAGCAGAAGATACGGTTCAGTCAGATGAGCCTGAACAACACCAGGTCACACATTTATGATAAACCTCTGTTGATGGTGGAACACAAGAGTTGCCTTACGATTTTCCAGCCCCCAGACATAGCTGTTGTGGCTGTCGAATATTCCTTCCCCAGCGAGGGTAGCCTCGTCAGTAAGCAAAACAGACGTTTGAAAATCAGGAATGTTTACTATTTGGTTCAAATGGCTCTGAGCACTATGGTACTCAACATTTGAGGTCATCAGTCCCCTAGACTTAGAACTACTTAAACCTGACTAATCTCAGGACATCACACACATCCATGGCCGAGGCAGAATTCGAACCTGCAACCGCAGCAGGCGAGCAGTTCTGGACTGAAGCGCCTACAACCGCTCAGCCACCGTCCCCGGCCTAGTATTTGGTGTAGATAGTATTGGTAAAATACCACGCTCTGGGGAGAGTCATTAGGTGATAGTCTTGCACCTTGTGATACTTGAATGGATACATTGATGACTCGTACAGGATGTTACACACAGTGGCGTTGTAGGTATTTAATTCCTTTGGTGCTGGAGCTGGTGTTGTCTTCAGTTTGCTGTAAGAAAGTTTCCTCAAAGTGAACGATTGGTACACAGCAAAACCTATCAGTCTACCGTCGATCTAGTCTCAAGGAGTCATGAAGACGGTCATCAGTTCTTTAAAAAATATAATATAATCCGATAATATTCTTGGAAATCGTTTATAGTCGTCTTGCTGTCTGACTGCTGAATCGTGCTTCCCCATAAATGTGATGCATGTCAGCTAACTCGGTTGTAGTGGACTTAGCCATCCAGAATCTGTAAACATCAAGGGAATCTTTCATGTGATAGTGTAAGTCCGACATAAATAGACCTTCTCTACCAAGTTTCCTAATAAAATGTATATTTTACACATTAAAATGTAGAAGTTCACAAAATGGTCTAGGGTTGCCCCCACCCCCTTATTCCTGCATGCATTTCCGTTGCATAGTCCTGTGAGTCAAACAAACCTGTGACCATTCGTGCTGCCCTACTTTGGATACGCTCAGTGTCCCCTGTGAATTCTGTTTGGTTCGGTTCCCACAAACTTGAACAATTTTCTAAATCTCTTCAAATTGTTACATCCAGGTTTTTGTATGACTGATATTGTACTCATAAGGTCTTTTTTTTTCATTTTGTGAAATGCATAGTATCACATTTCAGTATATTTACACTTAGTTGCCAATTTTTAAATGATTTTCAAATCTTACCGAGATCTGAATGAATATTTTTGCAGATTGTTTCGGACAGTACTTGAACACAGATAACTGCGTCATATTGAAAAATCTACGATTTCTGTTAATATTGACTGGCAAGTCATTAAAATACAACATGAGCAGCAAGGGCCCCAATACTCTTCTTGGGACATGCCTGAAGCTACTTCTGCTTCTATCGATGACTCTTCATCCCAGATAACATACTGCGTCCTCCCTACCTAGAAATCCTAAGCCAAGCACAAATTTCGTGCCATTCCCTATGTGATATTACTTTTGTTAATAAGCGTTGGCGTGGTACTGAGTCAAGCTCTTTTCTAAAGGCGAAAAATATTGCGTCCAGCTGAGTGCTTTGGATCCATGTCTTTCGGGATGCCATGCTAGGAAAGCGCAAATTGGGATCCTCATGATGGATGTTTTCGGAATCCGTACTACTTGGTATGGAGGAGCTCGTTCTGTTCGAGATACTTCATTATGTTTGAGATGAGCATCTGTACTAGTATTCTACAGGATGTGGAAATCTTTGAGACTGGTCGGTAGTTTCGTGGAATATTTTCTATAACCTTCTTTTTGACTGGTGTGACCTGGGCACCACAGGGTACAGTTTTTTGCTCAAGGGAACTACGCTATGTTTTGGTGAAAGTGAGAGGCACCTCAGCTCCGTATTCTATACGGAATCGAAAAGGGATTTCATCGGTTCTGAATCCTTATTTAATTTTATCGATTTTGGCTATTTCTCAACGCCACTGACCTTAACATACTACAGGGGGTGGACAAAAATATGGAAATACAGAGGGAAATGCATGCTTGACGATATATACAGACGCTAGCCAAGGCTCCAGATAGCACTGTTGTGTTGTACCAAGAACGGCATGTCTGAATGCCCTCAGTAAGTTGTAAGTGTCCGTCGTGGTCAGAACAGTGTCCTGCGTAATTGTGAGTGGGTGTTTCCCAAGGTATCGGAAGTGTTTGGTGTTTCAAGATACATCGTATCGAAGATTTCCACTGCATACGGGGAAAGCGAAAAACATCACCCGCCAAGTCACACCGCGTTCGGAAATGTGTGTTGAGTGATCGTTACGGACAGTCATTAAAGGGGACAGTAACGAAACATAAGAGGACGACAGCGGCAGAAGTCACTGCAAAACTGAAAGCCGCTCCCGCGAAACCTGTCAGCACCAAAACAACGCCAACAAAGCTTCGTAACCAGAAGTTGCAGATTGAGATGGAAATCAAAAACGAATCATTAGTGATGCAAATGCCCGTAACAGGGTAACGTGGTGCCGGAGCCATTCAACCCTGGGCTGTGGAACAATGGAAGAAGTCATTTGGTCGGATGAGTCTTGTTTCGCACTGTTTACCCCCTGGCCGAATTTACCGCTCAAGACTGATACGCAGTGGGGGTTCGGTGATGGTTTGGGCAACCATATCGTGGTATTCTAGCGGCCCCATGGTTACTCTGCAAGGAGGCATTACTGCCAAGGGTTATGTGGCCGTTGCGGCTCATCAGGTCTATACCACGATACAATGTTTGCTCCTGAATGGTGAAGCGCTGCTCGAAGACGACAACTCGCCTTGTCCAGGACTGGTTTTGGGAGCACCTGGATGAATTGCAGGATCTCCTATGACCACTGCAGTCAGCAGATCTCAGTATTGCTGAGCCTGACAGAAGGGTGCATGGTCCTACCTACTTCCACCATCGTTACCTAAACTTTCCTCTATTTTACAGGATAAACAGTATAATATTCCCTTGAAAACCAATTAGTACCTGTATATATTCATTTCTAGACGACTGGAAGCTGTTTTTAATGACAACGGTCTTCCTATGTTTTCTTCCGTATATTTATCCATCCCTTTTATATCACTCATATTTGCAATGGTGCCAGAGTTAAACTGGGGCTGTACTTCTTATCTTCCTTGGTGAAGGAACATTTGTAAACAAAGTAGAACATTTCTGGTTTTGCTTTGCTTTCTCAGCTTCAGTTTCAGTGTCATCCTTGAGTGCCCGGACACTAAATTTGGTGCATTAACGTCATTAAATATCACCAGAATTCACTTTTAAGAATTTTTCCACAATATTTTGCTACGGTAGTCGTTGATGATGGTGTAGGACTGGTAACTGGTGCCCATGTGCCTCTCCACGGCTGTTGTAAGTCAAGACAGTGATGTGATTGTGTGTGCAAGGCTGTTGTGCGGAATCAACGCAGTAAGATGGGTTGAATTGGAGACGTTTCGGAACGGCAGAAACGAGCTATAGTGTTTGAACGTGCCTGTGATCACACCGCAGATAAACTGACATGAACTGTTGGTGCATCAACGCGGCTGTCCTACCTGTCTGTTGGGAATGTTGTACCTCTGGCAACCTTGTAACTCAGTGTAAAAGCAGGGGTCGTATAAAGATACTAAAGGAGGGAGACTATAACGTCTTGTATTGGAAATGACAGTCGGTTTCGAAGGCAACAGGAACTGCTGCTGTCGGTAAATGTAGATACTTCTTAGATTACGAAGGCAACTGCCATGAAATGGACATTTTTAGTCGTATACCTCTCAAAAAGCCATTGCTCAGAGCAGCAAGGAAAGCTGTACGCCTTGAGTGGGTCAAACAGCAAAGAAACTGGGCAGTAACTGATTGGTTTGTTATTGTTGCTGTTTTTGAGGTGTACTGGCGATCAACGGTGAGTTTACCAACACCACACTGATTTGAGCTGGGCCATGTTCCCCAAAGAGTCTGAGTTTGCTCATTTCCAGAAGATGAAAAACTCTGAGATGTTTAACCCATAGTGTGCGAGGGAAGTGTAGTTCGGCCAGGAGATGTTTTTGCCATTTGTTGGTTGTACACTCCTGGAAATTGAAATACGAACACCGTGAATTCATTGTCCCAGAAAGGGGAAACTTTATTGACACATTCCTGGGGTCAGATACATCACATGATCACACTGACAGAACCACAGGCACATAGACACAGGCAACAGAGCATGCACAATGTCGGCACTAGTACAGTGTGTATCCACCTTTCGCAGCAATGCAGGCTGCTGTTCTCCCATGGAGACGATCGTAGAGATGCTGGATGTAGTCCTGTGGAACGGCTTGCCATGCCATTTCCACCTGGCGCCTCAGTTGGACCAGCGTTCGTGCTGGACGTGCAGACCGCGTGAGACGACGCTTCATCCAGTCCCAAACATGCTCAATGGGGGACAGATCCGGAGATCTTGCTGGTCAGGGTAGTTGACTTACACCTTCTAGAGCATGTTGGGTGGCACGGGATACATGCGGACGTGCATTGTCCTGTTGGAACAGCAAGTTCCCTTGCCGGTTTAGGAATGGTAGAACGATGGGTTCGATGACGGTTTGGATGTACCGTGCACTATTCAGTGTCCCCTCGACGATCACCAGTGGTGTACGGCCAGTGTAGGAGATCGCTCCCCACACCATGATGCCGGGTGTTGGCCCTGTGTGCCTCGGTCATATGCAGTCCTGATTGTGGCTCTCACCTGCACGGCGCCAAACACGCATACGACCATCATTGGCACCAAGGCAGAAGCGACTCTCATCGCTGAAGACGACACGTCTCCATTCGTCCCTCCATTCACGCCTGTCGCGACACCACTGGAGGCGGGCTGCACGATGTTGGGGCGTGAGCGGAAGACGGCCTAACGGTGTGCGGGACCGTAGCCCAGCTTCATGGAGACGGTTGCGAATGGTCCTCGCCGATACCCCAGGAGCAACAGTGTCCCTAATTTGCTGGGAAGTGGCGGTGCGGTCCCCTACGGCACTGCGTAGGATCCTACGGTCTTGGCGTGCATCCGTGCGTCGCTGCGGTCCGGTCCCAGGTCGACGGGCACGTGCACCTTCCGCCGACCACTGGCGACAACATCGATGTACTGTGGAGACCTCACGCCCCACGTGTTGAGCAATTCGGCGGTACGTCCACCCGGCCTCCCGCATGCCCACTATACGCCCTCGCTCAAAGTCCGTCAACTGCACATACGGTTCACGTCCACGCTGTCGCGGCATGCTACCAGTGTTAAAGACTGCGATGGAGCTCCGTATGCCACGGCAAACTGGCTGACACTGACGGCGGCGGTGCACAAATGCTGCGCAGCTAGCGCCATTCGACGGCCAACACCGCGGTTCCTGGTGTGTCCGCTGTGCCGTGCGTGTGATCATTGCTTGTACAGCCCTCTCGCAGTGTCCGGAGCAAGTATGGTGGGTCTGACACACCGGTGTCAATATGTTCTTTTTTCCATTTCCAGGAGTGTATTTACCAACAGTACACTTGGATCCACTCGCACAGGTGACTGTGAGCATGAATGTTTATTTCAATGTTCTCGGTGACAGTGTAGCCCTTTATTCTACATATTCACTATCAGTGGGCTTTGGACACTTCTATCTTCCAGGATGACAACAGCTGTATTCATAGGGCTGCTTGCATAGTTTCATGGTTTGAGAAACACTCTGCACCTCAACTGGTTCACTAAATCACATGACCTTCTTCACTTTGTTAGGTAACAGGCGAATTGTGGCGCCCTGAAAATATCCTAAGTTCGGAGTTGGCATTACCGCACAGGCCGCTCGGTGGGCTCGAGCTGCCTGGCAGGGGCCCTATTCTGTATCGTTCATATCGATCGGTGAAGTTGGTTCGTTTCGGTAGTGACTTCATTTTCGGTTCTTTACCGAAATATCCTATTCAGTAAGCTTCTGAGACGTGTTACCGAACAGTTCTCCCACCGATCTTACGACAATTGTACCGAGAGGTTTTGAATTCCGGTGTGCCCCTGTCTATCGGTGAGCTGTGGTTTATATACTCCTGTAATTTGTTATTTTAAACATATTTAGCGGTTTTAGCTTTGGATTTAATGATTGTGTTACTAAAGAATCACCAGAGGACGCATCTGGTTGGAAAGTGAGTTCATAATAGACTATTTTCTTTTGTTAGAAATATGGTTAGGTTAGGTTGTTACTGTGAATGATTACATCCGAACAGAAAACGTTTTCGGTCAATATTCTCTCAAAATACGTGTTATTTTAATTCAAATAAGAGTTTAAAGATCATTAAATAGCAAGACATTGGCTCTGCTTGCGTATGTTACATGAGTATGAACTGACGTTACTAGTGACTGTGTACTCTTTCCCACAAATGGTTTAGTTAGTAATTATCGAAACGTTTTTACAACTTTCAAGTAACAATGGAAAACAATTACTTGAAGTCTGATATTAGAAACTTTCGAAACTATTACGCATTTCTGACTTACGTAGCATCGTTTCGCAACGAAATCAGCCTACGTTCCTCCGCAATAGTACAAGAGTTCAGGGACGCACAGCTGTTGTTTAGCGTAGCCAAGTGGTTAGCGCGCGGGAATACTGCATGTAAAGCCACGGGTTCGCACAAGGATGGGCGCAGGAATTTTTTTTTCCACTTCATATATGCAACGCGTTCTGAGACATTGTTATTCGTGTAAGTTACGATTTTTCTGCAATATTACTTACATGTAACAGCGCACTTCCTCAGTAATGATTTCGTGATTTCTGTGTGTTTAAAATACGAAATATGAAATTGTTGGAGATGAAATTGCTGTGAGTGAAACAACCGACAGTGACCTTTATATTTTTTCTTGTCAGACATAATTCACTATTTTTTCCGAATATGTAGTGATTTCCGAGTATGCAGTTAGACAGGAATCTAAGAGCACAACTTAAATTACTGGGAACGTAACTAGCAGCAGTCATCTTCATAATCTTGTTTGTCACAAGTATTTATCTGAGATCGAATCCTCAACCACAGGAGACAGAGATGAAAGAACTCCGCCATAATGTATTTAGACTGTAGTACCTATACGAAACATTTTCATTCATGAGATGCATGTTATAAACTTCGACGAACTGCAGGAACTCTCGAAAACGCGTTTTTTGAATTTTATTTTTAAGATGGAAATCGTTGACATATCATATAGGGAAATGGGCTACTTAATCATTTGGATCTCTAAGAGCGAGTTATAACCACATTCTGTTTATCTTCTTTTTCTTTTAGCACAGGCTATAAATACTGGCCAAAACTGTTGAATAATAAGTACCTCTCCACACCCAAGGTTGCTGTTTTTCTTCCAAATGAAATACCCATAAACGACAATCACAATAGCAATCCTAAACACTCTTTCAGTGTCACTGAACCGTGGACCTACTAACCTCATTTTTGTCCGACATTTCCGCTGATATTTTAGCAACACTTGGTACTGCGAAAGCGCAAGTTCGGAACTGCGAAGAACAGCGTGTCGTCTGCTAGCCGCTTTGTGTTCGTGGCGCTGTGCGCGCTGCAATGCGCATGTGCGGATGTGCGGCCGATTGCTTTTGATTGGCTTGCGCGACGCGAACCGACAATAGCGCTTCGGTTCTCTAGACCCGAACGGTATCGCTACCGAAATGCATACTGAATAATGATGGGACTCTAATTCGAGTACTAGACCGTTCGGTGCTCTTGAGTACCGAAACTATCGGCACAATGGCGGAAAGATACAGAATAGGGCCCCAGGCCAACCACATGGTGCCAGACGTTGGCCGAAGCAAGAGGGGTCCAGCCTGATGGCGTGGCTGGGAATTCCATGTTGACGCTGTGACGAGGACGGTGCTTTGTGTCGATGAAGAAGATGTCTATGCTGGGAGTGCCAAAGATGGCGGACTTTAAGAAACCATAATAGCAGACATTTCACAGTTTGTATAGAAATTAATAGTAGCAAGATGAATCATGATACCTCAAAGAGAAACATGTACATTACCATTATTTGCACGACGATTCTGATGGTGAAAACAGATTTTCAATATATTTATTAGTTTAAAGTTTGGTATCTGATGATAAATCATACAAGTAATACCCAGCAACGAATTTCCAAACTCTAAACGGCTCATCCCATTTCGACGATCCACATGTCTTTAGAAACCAAATAGTGTAAACCTAAATTGGTATGAATTACAGTCATGTAACTTAAATAGTACATGAGTTATTGGAGGTCAAAGTGGCCGATTACTATCGATCGCGTCAGGCCATAAGTACCCCACAGTTACACAAAAAAACGGTAGCAGCATGCTTGTAAATAAATTTATTCATCTATGTCTTTGTTTCTATCCGATATATACTATTCATGAAGAAATTGGTTAAATTTTTACAGGGTTTTAGAAAACACAGGGACTTTAGGCTACTGGCCTAACTTTTGTTGCTATTCCTTTGATATATGTTTATTTAATTTTTTTATGCATTTAATAGTGTGTGTTAGAGCGTCTTTATGGTCCAGCCGTAGCAATATTTATTTAATTTCAAGTTATTTAAATTTAAATCCAGTGTTTCATATGTTTTTCAATATGTTTGTGACTGTACGTTGGCTTGGAGACATGGAGGGAGCGCTCGAGCCAATCACAGCGCTCGTTACTAAGAGAGACGTATGGAGTTCGGGGAAGAGCATCGTTTCTGGAGAGGGCACGTGGAGTTTTGAACAGTGCGGCGTGAGGGACAGTCGCACAAGACAGGACGGTCAAAGGAACAGCTTGGACAGTGGAGCAGTTTGCGCGTGGTCGCGGAGGATAGAAATATCTCGGAGTGCTGACCTGTGCTCTTGTGTGATTTTCGTGGCTACTGCAGTGAAGACGTAGTATGCGTTCAGAAGTGAATACCTCGCGAGCCAAGTTGTTGTTCATAACTGATTACGTGAAGTAGGAATCTATTGTTAACTTCTTATTCAACTTATATTTCATTTAATTGCTGTACCATCCACACCAATAAGTGTTTTGCAGAAATATACCGCATTCTCAAAAGTACTTCTACTATCGTATTCATCATTTAATTGCAATCTTTCATTTATAAATTTATATGCTACATTCATAATTTCCAATTGTCGTGTGACAGAAACCTTCGACCATTCGATTCATGTGTGGATTCTTATCGTATACTGTAGACTCAGCAGTATTTGGCATGTAATGTAGCAACTACATATCCCAGCGCCTAGACAACGAAACCAGCCAAAACTTTTAATATTGCAATACTGAGTCAAAGGGTGCGTAGTTGAGGGCCACCCACGTCATTTCCTTTTATGAAAGCCCGCAGCTTAGAAAATGTCTGGTACTATTTAGAATGTTGGGTAAAACGTAGCAATCATCACTGCCACAAATGATAACTTTTGTGGACCTCATAACTTTAAATACGGCTGACAACAGCTACTGAAAGGAAATTTTCAATAAATATACAGCCAATCAGATGCATAATTTTACTCTAAAATTTGGGCCGGCCGCTATGACCGAGTGGTTATAGGCGCTTCAGTCCGGAACCGCGCTGCTGCTACGGTCGCAGGTTCGAATCCTTCCTTGGGCATGGATGTGTGTGATGTCCTTAGGTTAGTAAGGTTTAATTAGTTCTAAGTCTAGGGGACTGATGACCTCAGATGTTAAGTTCCATAGTGCTTAGAGCCATTTGACGAAGTTTCGATACCTCTAAGGTATCTTCTTCAGAAGGAAGTCACATAAATTGTATGACGTTTACAATTTTGACGTCATGCAATTTGCGTGACTTCCTTCAGGATTAGACACACTTAGTGGTATAGAAACCTGGTCAAGATTTTCACATTAAACTCACGCATCCGGTTGGCTGTATACCTCTTATTTCCAAAATTTTCGGGATTGCTTGTCTCTCTTCATCACCAATGTGCGACCTTTATCAAGGCTGCAGAAGGTGTTACACAATAAGAGCGTGATGTCTCCTGGATGTAATTAATTTTTTGTCCAGTGTACTTGATGGTCAGGAGGGGAACGTAGACTTCAGCAGAAAAGGAATCGATAGTAGGGGCAGACATTAACGGATTATGCACAGCGGTCATAATAAAAATTGCATAAAAATTATTTAATCCACTTTAAGATACGCAACCCCCTTACACCATCCTCGTTCGTACCAGACGATGTAGGCCGGCCAGTGTGGCCGAGCGGTTCTAGGCGCTACAGTCTGGAACCGTCCGACCGCTACGGTCGCAGGTTCGAATCCTGCCTCGCGCATGGATGTGTGTGTTGTCCTTAGGTCAGTTAGTTCTAAGTTCTAGGGGACTGATGACCTCAGATGTTGAGTCCCATAGTGCTCAGAGCCATTTGAACCATTTTTGAACCAGACGATGTTGAGTCGGGTTACCTTTCTTAATGTGCATGAAATATTTTATGAGCAAATCCTATTTTGCCCTCCCAGTGTGGTAATTAAGTTGAAATAAAAATATTATCTCATGATGAGAACAGGTGAAGAACGCATGAAAGAAGTCACAGGAAATCTGAGTTAAAAAAAGGGAGATACGGTGATGCTAAGCCTATGGCTGTCAACTTAATCGTCGACTTCTCGTAAATTGTTGTCCTAAAGAGTATTTATTTCAGACTGACGCAGTTTTCGCAAACTTAAGTTTCAAATTTTGCTGTCTTCCAGTGATGAACTCTGTGGCATTTAATCATCATCCGTCTATGATGAAATCTACTCAGGTTAACAGGGAAATTGCAATATTTTGCCTGAACGTTTCGACGAGATTCCCACTCATGATCTTCGGGCGAAGCGTCGAATTCATCTCCAGATCCTTCCTTTCCAACTGCTCGACTGAAGACTTCTCTACCGGGAGCTCCGTGAATGGGTCAGTCACATAGCCCCGGAAGATGTCCGAACCGTTTGGCTCTCGCCTGTGGTGTGTATGGTCCAGCGGCTATAAAGGAAGGAACAAATTATAAACCCAACATTTCGCCTGAAGATGACGAATAAAAAAACTCGTCAAAATATAGCGAAAACACGACGGCACGAGTCGGCTGATAACCCAGAAGATTTCAACGTGAAATTCGCCAAGAAAGCATGCATTCGCGTATCAGTGTAATTATTGTGAATTAACCTAAAATAAGGCACTAATACAAATGAAGCAGAAAGGCCGAGCCAAGCGGTCGCGCGTAAGTCCTCCAGCATCTGACCGGACTGTCCCACATTCAGGCCATCCACGCGCCGGTAGGTTCCCGCGATAAAAGACGGCGCCAGCAAAAACAAAAGCGGAGAGCGAAAGAAACGGGCCGTGGTGCGCGAGGCGCTCGACGCCTCTTGGGCAGAGCCCTCCCTAGCCAGCCCGCCCTCGTCAAATGAAGCCTATCGACCTGGAGGCGGCGTGCGCAGGCGCGCGCTCCGTGCTGTGTCGTGGCCGTGGCGGCAGCCTCGCCGCGCCTCACGTGCTCGCAGTCGGCCGTGCGTCGCGACTCGCAGTCCGCGGCCCTCGACAGCGCCTGCCACAGGCAACCCGCCACGCACCACTCGGCACCTGCCGCCGTCGAATAGGCCGCCCCCAGCACTCGCAGACCACTCACGCAAACCGGCAGGTACGTCGCACACACACGTCATTGTCTTCCAGTCCATTCACCCGAGTACTATGTCTTCTGCAAACCACTGTACGGTGCGTGGTAGAGAATAGTTCCTAGGGTGCTTTTTTTTTCGTGTCAGATGCCAAAGAAAGAAAATTTACCAAAACACACTATTCCACTATCGACAAAACTTATGTAGCGGACCCTTTTCCCTAGTTTATGCATGATGTATATTAATAATATGCATCAAAGGTTCGCTGGAGACTTGTCCATAATCTAAGATAATTTTTCTGAATCTACTTTGCAGTTTTAGTTTTGACAACGAAAGGTGGGGAAGTACAGTAAATACGGCACGAACGTAAACATTAGGCTACAGCACAGGTCAAACAGTTACCACAATCATTATGTAGCATTCACATTCGCCGGATTCACCAAATCAGCAACAAATTATCATTTTCCAGACTAACCTAGTTCTTGGGCTACGCTTCAGATCAATCTGGCAACACAACCAAGATTTCAGTGGAGGCCCAATATTACACTGTAACACCATTATCCCCCTTGGTCCAGTTATGTACACAGTCATTACTTATCATCAGCTGATTTCAGCGATGTTTCAAAGTACCTGTTCTTCTGATATACTTAAATGGTATAAACTCACTTTTTTTAGCGAATACATCGTGCGCCACATTCTTACTTGATAACTGGCGTAGTAAACTCGAACGACAATAAGATTTGGCTCTATTTAACCTATTAAATAACATAACTACCACACCGTCATACTTAGTTAATCGTAAAACTTACGATATATTGCTCAGGTTTTTTTTATGTATTTACTAACGTATGTGTTATGGTAGTAGTGTTACTCGATTGGTACAAGAATGCGAAACTTGTTCTCGTTCTTGTTTACTACGCGAGCAATTGCAAATGAACACGACAGCCATAATGGTGTATACACTACCACGTTGGCCAACATCGTAAAATACGGGGATTTGGTAACATACAATACAAATCACATGAGGAGGCTCATAGAAGCGGTATATCGCTGCTGCCAGTTGACAGTTTAAAAACAAATGACTCTGGTCATAACGAAGCCAATGTGAAAGATGGAATTGTCTTATTTACCTACACATTTTGCCACCATCAACCACAACTCCTGTTGTGTCTCTTCTTTGTATCTTTACAGATGAAACTAAAGAAAAATGTCTCGGTATTACCCAGGAAAAGAACTGAAAACCTAGTCAATGTGACCACACTGTCGTGTTTACAAATTAGCAAAGAGATAGAGGAATTACCATCAGCGTACACACTAGTGGACCACAATATTATTGCACCTGGCGGTGAAGGCACTTCGGTCGGCTTACCGTGAGTTTTGTCGTGATATTTCATGAGAACACAGTCAACCACTTGACAGTATATGAACAATTCTCGTCAAATCATTTACAGCGCGATGCGTTTTCCTCTGTCAGCACTGTACTTGTTTACTGTGCCGTCAGTGTATCTTTCCGATAACAGACACGGGAGGCCAAATGCAGCAATGTCGTGGACTGCTGCAACTCTTATAGTTGCACAGCTATCACCCGATACACGTCTATACGTCTGTGCCCTGCATACCAGCACAAATAAACGTTGACTGGCGATCTCTTTTGACAATAGTCCTTAAGTACTACCACTGCGACAATATTTATTCACAGCATTGTTGTTCTTGCTGTTGTGGTCTTCAGCTCTCAACCCTAGCCTACTCCGTGCAAGCCTCTTCATCTTTGCCTACTTACTGCAACCTACCTCCATTTGAACCTATGAACGATGTTCAAGCTCTGGTCTCCCTATACAGTTTTTATCCCCCAATTTTCCCTCTATCACCGCACTGACAGTTCCTAGTAGCCTCAGGATGTGCCTTAATCCCAGATCACTATCCCTCGCAAAATTTAGGACTGGAGCAAAGCGTCAAATAGGACATTTGCTACTTAATTTGGTATGTAATATGCCATTGGAGATCTAATAATTGTAATTAACCAATGTGTAATCTAGAAATTACGACTTCCTTTGAATAAATATCGAGTAGTGCCATTACTGTGGTTTTGTAGGAATGAAACATTTTCACTCCTTTAGTGTTTTATGGTTAATCACCTAGTGTCATGCAGCTCTTCTCCAGGAATTCGACTAACTACCTCTTCCTTACTTATTCGACCTTCCCTTCTAATCTTCAGCATAGTTACGTAGAATCACATTTTAAATCGTAGAATTTCTTTATGTACGAGCATTTTGTTGGCCACATTCCAAATCCGTATCAGGCTATATTTCACCAAAATACCTTCAGAAAAGACTTCCTAACATATAAATTTATGTTCGATATTACCAAATTCCAGGTTTTTCCGAAACGTTTCTCATGCTGTTCCCAGTGTGCATTTTATATTCTCTCAAGTTAGGACATTGTCACTTATTTTGATGCCCAAATAGAAAAACTCATCTACTGCTCATAGCGTCTCACTTCCTAATCTAATGCTCTCAACATCGCCCGATTTAATTCGTATTAAACATTTCACTTCACGTTCCGTCTGAAGGAAGCAGTGGCCCCTTTCATTTTGCCTTCTTTTTCCGTACGACTCCAATGTAGTATACCTTTCCTAAAACTATGACGTCTCGCTCGCAGATGAGGACCCATTTACTCTGGCATCTTCTAGAATCGAATCCCATGGACCAAACAATTTTCCTCAGATGTTCCTTGCTAGCCCTATATACTTTGACTGTGCAATAAAAGCTGTGAAATCTTCACGAAATTTTCATTTCCTTGTGCTGTTCATAAAATCGCAGAAATTGTTGCACAACAGCACATGTATTGATATCGTCTTCTGGATATTTACAGTGTGATTGTTCGTTCAGCATTGTGTTCCTATTTTGGTAACTTGCAACCCATAGACCTACTCAAGTGTAACATTTTGTTTGCACATTCCGTCACTTTCTCCATCGCACGCACTGTCATTCCTTTCTCTTTCTTATAGTCAACAAATCGAATAACGTTAACAGCAAGCCATCGTGACTGCCAGTGACGCCATTTTCCGTGATCGTTTTCCACTCTCCCATTGCGATGTAACAATGCGCAATACTTTGAACTCGATTATCGTTGTACGTAATTACGTGACCAAGTTACCTTCCTCTACGCCCGTATCCACGGTCCGCTTTGTCGGGTAATACATAATAATATACGAAGGTTTTGCTGACATTTACCATTTTCGACCATACGACCATACCACCATACCACCACAAAAAGAAAAAAAACAGCTCCACTTGCACAAGTGGTTTATTATCACTACCTATTGGTTTCTATTAATTTGTAATCAATTCAGATATTCACTATAGGATATTTTCCCAAACCAGGATTCGCATGCGATACATACGGAAGACGACTACAGTTTGAAGGCTGTACAAGGGTATTTTCTGAGAATTTTGACGTAATGTGAACCGTGATTACAGGGTAGCATTTCGTTTGATTTGGTAACCTCATTTATATCTGTATCTGTACTGTACTGAAAATCTCTGCACAGCACTGCAAATGTAGGTTGTAGCGCTATATGTCTTGTTTGGAAACAAAATTGTACAATCACTCATGGTACTTACTTACAACAATAATGCGCTCTTCCCTATACCCCTGAACTTTCTATTCAGTATCGCCATCTTCTGTCTCGTGTTTTTTTGTTCTGGATGTGTTAACGGTGATACACGGCGGTATGGACAGGTTTACTAACGAAGAGTCGGTCAATATGCGCCTCGTGTACGGACTCAGTAAATGTTAAGCTCCTCCCGCAGCGACGGCAATGCTTTCGCCTCTGGGGATTGCTTCATTACTCTTTGTTTTGCGTTGTACTTTTTGCCGATTGCATGTTACAAAATTCCCCTTTGCGTATGTATCTTCACAAAAACAATGATAATTGGGATAATAAACTGAATAAACCATAATTACACATTAATTTATGACAAGCCACATGTAACGAGAACACGGATCCCTTCTACAAAAATACGCCGAAAATATCTCTGAAAACTCCGAAATTTTTGCGATGGGGTTTGTGTTCAGGTTCTTCATTTATGTTCAATAAACGTTATGATGAACAGAGAAACTGCTGTTTTGAATAAAAAATATTATGACTACTTTTTCCAATCACGCAGAAAATCATCAACTCCCCGTAAACCTTGACTGTTATCATGTCCCGATGGTGCACACTGTGCTCTAAATTGGTACAACGTTTTTATTGAACTATCAGCTTTATTAAACTATCAGCTTCTCATGGTGATCATGAAGTCCCTTAACTATTTATAAGCTGTGGCGCACCGCCTACACAAAATCGGTATGTGTGTTTGTTATGCTGTAATATACTGACACATGCCACGCATCAACCTGTACTTTCTTACGACATCCGACAGTGAACGAATAAAAATGATTGTACCTTAACTGAAACTAGTTGAGATATGAAACCACTATTATCTTCATAATTAAAACTCTTTCTCTATTATTGTCACCTTTTATCTGATAACACGTATATATTTTTCAGTTTTTTCATTGAATAGAGTCTCTTGGAATCTCAACGCAAAATTTTTCTTTCATGCATACAATGCTCTGCTGTCTTTCGTTATGTTTTTCTAGCTTGTGAAAATTATTTGAACTCACAAACTCTTGGAGGTTGCACGGGATATTAAAAAAATGTTTTTTTTTCAGCGTCATATTTTCGTGTAAGCATTTTTAAACCGCCGGAGGAAGTTTTCTCTGGAAAAAAATTAATTACCTTGCATAGGATATTTGATACATTTTTTCTAAGATGTTTTTCTGTGAGGCACCGTTCTAAGAGGATATTAGATCTTACTTACAACAGACAAAAATTAACAACACAATTCTTATCTGTTAATTGCCAAGAGACAACAACATTAAAAACTACACAATTACTTCAATTTCAGCAGAGATTCAAAAAATTCGTCCATTGAACAAAGGTTACTCTGGCGGGTCATATTGTATCTATCACTGTCAAAGTCTTCTGCAGTGTCCATAATTTCTCCTGATGCTGCTAATATCCGGGCAACCAGATCCTCTTCTGACTCAACATGGATTTTGTAAAGAAGGCTGAGCATCTCTCGCCATATAGAGAAGACCTCAGGAGCCCAGAGGGGATAAATCAGGGGATCGAGTAGGCCATGATACAGGACCAGCTCTGCCAATCAAGTTTTATTGAAACTGTCGGTTCAAGAGTCGACGCATTGGGAAACCTCTGAGATGTGCCGGCGCCTCGTCATGCTAGAGGCTCACGCGCTGCCTTGTAGTGAGCGGCACGTCATCCAGCAATTGTGCCAAAGCTCTGGCGTGGATACTGTAATAATGCGTGCCATTTAATGGCCTCGGTAGGAGATGTAGACAACAACAACTTCTCATACAGTCTCGTGTAGAATCGCACCTAATTAGCGCGAGTAAATACGATATGTGGATCACACTCACACCAGTCATATGAGTTATGGATGTTGAAGATCTCATCATGCCCGAGCGTTGCTTCTTCTGTCAACAGCATAGAGGATGGAATGAAAGGATGCATCTGACACTGTTCAGGGTACCACTACGTAAACTGGGCTCTGATTGGGTAATCTTTAAGGTTCCAGATCGTGCACACGCTGTACGTGAAATAAGTGTAATAATTGTTCATGAAGGACGTTTCTTACGCTCGTCTAATTCATCCCTATGTTACACGCAGTTGGAGCTTGCTCCGTATGCTGCAGTCAGTTTCCTCAAATAGCAAAAGTTCATACTGTGAGCGTTCGTCCCTGACCACGTAATCTACTAAATGGCCCGGTCTCTCGCAAACACTGACTGGCAGCAGTAAACGTGGAATGATGGTACGACGATTGGGATATTGTTGTTGATAAACCAGAGGCACTGCTTGTCTGTTCTGTTACGCTGTGTAACAAGTACCAACCATATCAGTGTGCTCACGCCGTGTTTATCTCTCCATTAGTAAACAAGTACTATGCTGGGTCAAGACGTACAACTAAATGTGAATGTGAAACTGGTATTACAACTGAAGAGCGAATCCGGTCGGTGTGGTCGAGCGGTTCTAGGCGCTTCAGTCTGGAACCGCGCGACCGCTACGGTCGCAGGTTCGAATCCTGCCTCGGGCGTGGATGTGTGTGATGTCCTTAGGTTAGTTAGGTTTAAGTAGTTCTAAGTTCTAGGGGACTGATGACCTTAGATGTTAAGTCCCATAGTGCGCAGAGCCATTTGAACCATTTTTGAAGAGCGAAGTCTGCCCTCTACAGATACAGCGGAACAGTTACGGCGACAAACGAGTCAGTACATCCCTTCATCGGATTAAAAAATACTCACAGGAAATTATAACATCAGAGAAAAATATTTGTTTCGATGTCCCGTGCAACCTCCTACAGCATGTCGGTTTAAATTAGTTTCATCCTGTATAATGTCTTTCTCATAAAAGAGACTACCCTCAATATTTGTGTTCTTGTTTCTTGTAACAAATAACGCCACTGTTGTTAAGTTATATTTATGCGTAAACATGATCTTTATTCATTAAGTATGGAAATCAAATAGCCGTTAACAGATGTAATTAATTATATTTCTTCTTAATTTGGGCTGAAGTTTGCTAAAAGGTCCCCAGCGAAGTGAAAGTTAAGCAACAAAATTTTTCAATTTGTTATGTTTATTTGAACTATACATTGCACATATTATTAACAGGTAATATTTCTGTCTCCTACTTTTCCAGTTCTATTGTCTAGTTTTATGTAGTATGCTCTAGAAATAATTTTCTTGGCGAAACATATTCTTACTCCTTTGTCCTACGACTACTTCCGTTTTATTATTTTATGTATGAATATGTTTCATAAAGTGGATATCCTACAGATCTTGAATACTTGAGCTCTCAAAATTTGTCTCATCGCAAAAATCTACTTAATTGCCGTTCATGTCACAAATACGAATACTGTTCGTCACTGGATAACTAAGCGTCATTTAGGTTGTTAATCTGGCTCTTTAACAGTCGCAAGCAGTCCGATTGTATCATGTCTATCTCTTATACTTCAAGGTACGCGGCTAATTTCTTGCAGTACCTTTATCATCTCAATTTAAACAAGTAATGAACTTCAGCAAGTATTGGCATTTATGCTGTACACTACACTTGCTGCAAAGCTTAATGTTTTTTCTGCCGTTTTTCGGTTTTGTTCCACATTTTATCATAACCTACTTGCTATACCTGTATTTTGAACCAGGCAGTTTACCTTTACACTACACACTCTAGCACTAGTTTTTATAATTAAAAAATCGAGTCTTTTTTGCTCTCTACTGTACTGATCCTTTGAGTAGCTGTATAGTCTCTCGTATTATAAACACGAGATAAATCATTAATGCATCTCCTCTTATGTTACAACAGGTATGAAGAATTACTGTGTATATGTTGTTTATTGTTAGTGATAGAGTATGAGCATCAAATAGTGAAGAAGTATCCACCTTTTATCAAATTTCTCTGCTGTTGTATGTAAGATAAATGTTACATTGACTACGTGCAAAAGTTTTAAATGAAGAGCACGAAATATTGTGTTTTAGAAGTAGCTGGCTTGCTTAATTATTTTGAGACCGCTAATTTTGAATATTTTATGTGTGCCAGTGTTGTTAAGACTGTCGCATCAGACTTCGTGATTTTTTTTTTTTTTTAAAAAGAGAACAAGCGGGTTCTGTATAATTACTGCAGGTGTTACTCATCTCAGTGAAAGAGCCGTTATGGCGGCTAAACAGATTAAGTCCAGGCCAGCTAATTCTTCTCATGAAAAAAATTCACTGACACTTCTAAAGTATGAGCTGTTAAAATACCCAACACTAAGAATTAAATAACCACAATACAATATGCCTAATTGATCGTTTTCATAATTATTCTCCAAAACAATAATTTACATAATTACACACATCTATACAGCCGTACAGATGAAGGGTAGGAGGTGAGCAAACAACGCATGCACTGACAAGAGAATGTAGTAAGACAAAAAAAAGATTTCCAGAGTTATCAACATTCTGAACTTACATATTTGCAAGCCTCCTTTTATCATAAAATAAAATAGTAATTTTCTTCCTAAAATTATCTCACAAATGAAAATTGTGTCTCTAGATGCACCAGTTCCAGTTCATCAGAATCTTCAAATAAATAATGAACTTAAACAACTGTTGGCTTTAACTTAGGTTGTACAAATACCTTAACAGTAACGATTATTACGTATTCTGCCGCTTTCCCAGTTTCTTTCTTACTTTTCTTGAAATATTCTCCGAAATCGTTTAATGCAGGTTAGGCGTTACCTCGTGTACTCCTATTTTTAACCTCAGATTTTCGTACAAAACCCCATGCATTTCCGTACAAAATCTCAGACAGGCCCTATCAGTATTTGTATTGTCTCGCTGTGAAAAAACACTGTTCGCAGCTTTATATTTCCTCTCGTGTGAGCAAGAACCGACATGTGCCCTATCTGAATCGGTATTTAACCTCTACCCAATTAGTTAGCGTCATTTATATTACTGGACAAACGTATCTCTTACTGATTCGGCGCTGGTGTCATATCGTAGTTATTGGCACAAATTTTATTATTTTGTACATGTTTCGTCTTTAATCATTGAATGAGTGTTCAGTAGATTCACTTAATAGCCAGCCCACAATAACAAGCCACATCTAAGCCTATCGACAACTTTATTTACATACATGTTTTGCTGCGTACGAAGTCGTGGCGGTTACCAGTTTTGAAAGTTGTTTTACTCAACTTCAACCATAATGTTAACTAATACTGTCCACATTAAGAAACGTTTGAATTTCAGAAGATCATGCTCCAACCATCGGGTAAACTCACACAAGTATCCGCGTACATTACAAGAGTTCACTTAAAACCAGTTCATTAGTTCTATAAAATCTCAATAACCAACAATAACTAAGGCGAACACAATATAATATTTTGTAGAATATTCACACAGTTTAATGTTACGAAATTGGTGTTAGCGCTTTGCATGAGAGTGGTGTACGATTTTCCGAAATCCGTTGCCCTTTTTGTTGCGTGAATATATATATATATATATATTTATATTTATATTTATATTTATATTTATATTTATATTTATATTTATATTTATATATAGCGATCTAAAGCACTAAAAATAAATAAACTATTGTTTAAATAGCATAAGCGTAAATTGTGGATGAAGGTACTTGCAACCAAATTCAGGGTCTCGATGATTACAGCTCTTGAATCGGAAGCTTATTTTTTTTCCTCACACTTTTTCAATTAAATGGACTAGAAGCGTGTTAGGGTTATCTCACATTTTTAGATAGTATTGTCTTCAATATAGTATTCTATTTTATTGTTAGAGTCGTAAGACTATTCTAGATGCTACATAGGCTATTCAACTCTATCCTTTTGTTACAGAAAACAAATGCAGATGGCGCCTATTGCGGTGCCTTTTTTAATCGTAATGTTCCGTTCTCCTTGTTGGTCAAGGCAAGATGGCAGTGTTTTTCAGGATAAGATAGGCCTGATATTGTACCTTAAATTAGTTCTGTATGACATTTCAATTGGTAGGCTTCTTTACCTGCACGAGAAATAAATCGCCCTTTGTTTGCCTTTAGTACGCTTGAGAGACATTAAATTGTCTTTCATATGTGTGCTTTACGTCAATATTCTGTGCTGTGAAAACTGTCTGTAACTGCTTTCAGACAGTCTTTTTTTTCGTTGCTAATAATTTTTCAACCTGAATTATTGCTTCACTTTGAATCAAAAACGGTAAAGAGCAATACTGCTTTGGTAAGATGATGCACCAATGTGATTTTCTCGATTTGTTTAATGCGATGTTACCGACATGTTATTTTAAGTTAATGTACGTATTCAATATATTGAATTGCGGGATTTTTTGTAATAAACTTAAGTGTGAATCAAAAGCAGTCAAGTTTTCGTAAGGTGATGTTTTCAGGTGGTGATACTTAAATATCTCTGTCTGATTGTTCAGTTACAGAATAGTCGTTTTATTTCTACGCAAAGTTAATTGCTAATACCAGCATGTCATGTTGTGTAACTATTACAATCGATGCTGATTATGTTTATCTTTAAAAAGTGCATCATCATCAGATGAGGAGTAAATGTGTATTTCGTACTTCCGCACAGGGTTTAGTACAGTTGATCCTCGTTCTATTCGAAATAATTAGAAGAACATACGAGTACCAACTATCTCTTCACCTTGCCTTCGTAGATTTTGGAAAAGACACTCTATATGATCAGCCACCGAGATGTGTTTGAGGCTTTCATAAAGCAAGTAAAAGGACAGGCCTACACTGAAGTCTTATAAAACATATACGAAGTCTCCACAGCGTTTGTGAGTGTAGTTGAAGAAACCAATGAATTTACCCTCGAATAGGGTATGAAACAAGGTGGCTCTAAATTATTTCCAACAGTCCTCGACAAAGGAATGTCTAAATTGGATTAGAAAACAAAGTGAATCCAAATTCTAGGAAAGAAGTGAAGTGGGGATGCAACGGAAAAAGTAAACATTCGTTTAAAAAATCGTTATAGACATATTTATTAATGTACAAATATAAAATTTTGCATATGTGAAATAAAAGAGCTGTGTTTTAATGAAAAATATAATAAAATAAGCAGGGTTAGTATTTTACAAGAAATTCGAATTTTTAATTTTATATTGTCTTTTTTATAAAAGGCTGTAACTCAAATTCTAAGCATGAAAATAATCTGAAAATTTTATTGTAGCGCCCTGAGAAGGTTATAAGATCACTGAACTACAGTTACACAAATTGTATCATTAACAGAGTTTTTAATTGTGAACATCCAAAATTAATTTTTTTTTCTACATACAGTCATCTAAAGTCAGAATGTAACTTCAGGATTTCGTATTTTTTAGTTCCAGGAAGACAGCAACACGTTGCGAACAGTTCCTGAAAATTTTAGCGAATATAATTTTTGATGAAAGGCTTCTAATAACGTAAAAAATGTAAAACAGAGAAAATGAGGTTCAAAGATTTTCTTCTCATACTTCTACATGTAATAAGTAAGCTTAGCTCAATTTTAAAATCCTCCATACTGAAACTCCTCATCCTCCTTTTCTCTCTTCTCTTCGAATCTGTCTGGCCTGTAGTTGCAGGTAAGACACTAATCTGTTAGGTTTCTTGACCCTGCTCTCGTAGATGGTGTAAAATGCTTCTGTTGTAAACACACCAGGATCTCTACCGCCGTGCGGGGTAACCGCGCGGTCTTGGGCGCGTTGTCACGGTCCGTGCGGTTCCTCCCGCCGGAGGTTCGAGTCCTCCCTCGGGCGTGGGTGTGTTTGTTGTCCTTAGCGTTTGTTAGTTTGGGTTAGATTAAGTAGTGTGTATCTCAGTTTGATCCGATAAGATATTACCACAAATTTCCAATTTCCTTTCTATACCAACTCTCTTCAACACTTCAATTTGCCATTATTTCCGTTATTGCAACATAAAACTGCATCATAGACACCTATTTTGAGTACTTCAATTCCACAGAATGTCCTTTTTGAGCATGTAATCCAAATTATTGAGACTTTCATTTGCATTTTGTGTTTTTGCGTGAAGTCACTTCCTCAATAAATCAGGGTTTGTGAGAAACCTGAATGTGGGCTTAACTGCATTCATAAAAGGTTCTGGTAATGAGTGTTTTTGTGAAAACGTCTCATTTCTGTTGTTGAACTTACACCAATCGTCTTTCTGACACAGATTGTGCACTGGTGTTTGGTTGGTGGATAGTTTGTGGAAAGAAATTGCCCACACAGCACGCCTCATTGCCTCTACATTATGTGTGGTTTTCCTGACAGTTCCCCCATAAAATAACTGAAGAGAATCAATTTCTTTCATAGTTATTATTGTCAAAACGTAAATAAACCATATGCAAGAAAGTTTTCAGACAAAAATCTACATTTCAACCAGAGATATAGATTCAGCCAAATATATCTAAAGAAAATAGCCATCACAGTGACAAAAATTCCGCTGCAGCAAGCAGTTTCCCAAATGCAGGAAAAGGAGGGAGTGGCCGCCAGTGCAGAGTTAATCAGTTTAACAGTTTAAAGGCATTTCTAAAGCGGCTGTCACGATAAAATTCACGCACAACGTAGATTGAAATGCGTGGATCACCGCAGATCAAGAAAATAATATTTTTGAAAAATCGTCCTTTTTTAACCAAAATCCATTACATTCCCTCTCAATAGAAGAACTTCAAATACTAGTTAGTGCTCTTGCGTTAATCTTTTCTGAAGCTGGTATAAAAATGAACTGTGACAAAACCAATCCTATGGTGAGAAGTACGCTACAGCAAACGGTCACAGAATAGTCTTTATCTATCTGGGTCAACTGCTAAATATGAAAGGAGATCTGTCACCAAAAATATTTCGACGTAATAAATTATCCGGGCAACCGTATAGAAGCTACTCCTCAGCTTTGAAGTCTAGGACGTCAGAGAAGCTATAGAAAATAGTTTTTGACCACTGTATGCTGCCAGTAATGACTTATGGCTGCGAGACATGGACATTTATCAACTCACTGTCAGAAAACTAATAGTAGTCCAAAGAGGAATGGAAAGACCGATGTTGGGCTACAAAAGGAAAAACAGAAAGAAAGTAGTCCCCATCAGACAAATAACAAATGTCAGTGACGTAATGAAAAGAATGGATACCTTGAAATGGTAGTAGGCTGGTCAAGTCGCTCAAATAAAAGATTATCAGGTGTTCAAAACAAATGCTAGACTGAAGCCCAGTTTACCAAAAAACACCAAGGATAAGACCGCCGGTCAGATGGCGCAGAGACTTACGAAAGACAGCCGGTATGAATTAGCAACGGCAAGCTCAAGACCGGCGGAAATGGAAGAAACATTTTCTCATAATGAGAGAAATCAATAGAAATGGAAGAACACGCAGGAATGCTATGTTGCACTCCGACTCAAAGAGACGACATCGCCAAGTGACCCAACTGGCTGATGATGATGATGATGATGTATGTAACGAGGGTAGCTGAGTGTGGTCGAATTAAATTAGATGATGCTGGGTAATTAAAGTACAGAACGAGGCGCTGAAAGTAGTATAAGTATTTTGCTGTATGGCAGCTAAATACTTGATGGCAGCAGAAGGGAAAGAAAGGCAGGAGGAAGAGATTTTAGCATCGTGGTAACGGGCAGATATTCGATAAGGAAAAGGATACAGCATCCAATTCAGTTGCGCTCTATCAAAGCAATCATCCAGGTAATTGCCTTAAGCGATTTAGGGAAATTACAGAAAATCTATATCTGGATGGATGGACGGGGATTTAAACTGTCGCCTTACCGAATACAAGTCAAGTGACTTATCATAGCTGCTGTGTCGTCCGAACCAGACACAGCCAAAGAAAAAGCATCACAGACGCAAATATGCGAGCTGGTGCCAGTGCCATAGCTGAGTACTATCCGTCAACTATCGGGTGACAACAGACAACAGACTCGGAAGATAGAAGGCAGCTCTCGCACACTTGGATATAGATCATCTCATCGTCCATGACTGACATAGACAGGGAACCTTGTTTAGTGAACTCTTAGAAGTGAACAGACAGTAGTTGTAAATTGCATGTGCTATGTTTTGTGAAGTTTACCTACAATTATTTGCACTTAGCCATTGAGGGCCTTTTTTGTGTTATATTACAAGCAGTGTTGCAGACTTCATTATTCAACTATTCATAAAGATAGGTAAACCTTTTAACTCATTTCTGTGACTTCGCTAGAAATTTGTTGGAGTGTTGTAGGTAGTAGAACCTTCGTTCTCCTATCCTGTTACCTGACCGTGAGACATAGCTGTGTAATAGTGGCAGGGAGAAATTGTCGTAATGGTGTACTGCACCAGAAGCCGTTTCACGAACTCACAAACGCGGCTTACCGTAACAGCAGTGGCAACTCGGTCTCCACAGCGGTAGCTACGAGGTCATTACAAAACTGGCGACGAGGGTTTCCAAAAATAGCAACACTTCGCTTAATGGAAGGAAAGAGGATATAGAATGCAGACTATATCGTAAAATTAAATAAAATTGATCACCACAAATATTATGACCGTTCCCTAACGCAAGACTGAATGCTCCATCGCAGGTTCGAATCCTGCCTCGGGCATGGATGTGTGTGAAGTCCTTAGGTTAGTTAGGTTTAATTAGTTGTAATTTCTAGGCGACTGATGACCTCAGAAGTTATGCCGCATAGTGCTCAGAGCCAGCCAGGGCCGACAATGGAATCACTGTGGCCCAAAATGGAGAAACGCAGTTACATAAGCGACTTTCGCAAACGGACGATTGTTATGGCCCGACACCTGGGAACGAGCGACGGTTTCCATGCTAATATTATGACTATCGATGGAAGATGCTTGAAGGACAGTGGAGCAACAAGTAGGTGACAATATGTTGCCGCCCATACCCCATCATAGAACGCTGTGTTCGTACACCTCCCCACTGTGTAAAGTAGGATAGGCGGTGATCAGTGGCAGCCCTGACGACGATGTACGACGGGCGTCCAGTAAGTAATGCAACACATTTTCTTCTGAAAGCAAGTTGGTTTCATTCAGGATTTCAACACACCATATTATTCACCACTCTGTTAGCCACAAAACACTATTTTTCAACATAATCTCTTTCAATATGCCGGCCTTGCGCCACATTACTGTGAGAGCCAGTATGCTTGCATGGTATCACTCGATTGTCAGGAGTCAGAGCCAACGTCTTGCTGCATCAGTAACGTACGCGTCAGCCGTATTGCTTCCCACAGAATACACCCTTCACTAGTCCAAACAGATGAAAGTCGGAAGGTGCGAGATTCGAGCTGTAGAGTGAATGAGGAAGAACAGTCCAATGAAGTTTCGAGAGCTCCTCAGGTGTGCAGGCTTTTGTGAGACCTTGTGTTGTCATCAAGTAGAAGAAATACCTTTGCATTTTTGCGATGACGGACCCGGTGAAGCCATTTCTTCTGTTTCCTGAAAGTAGCACAATACAATTCAGAGTTGATCGTTGAGCCAAGAGGGACGGCGTCAAGCATAATAACTTCATCAGAGCCTCGAAGGATCATCGCCATGACTTTACCGGCTGAGGGTGCAGCTCTGAAATTTTTCTTCGGAAGAGGGGTGGTGTGGCGCCACTCAACGGATTGCCGCTTTGTTTCCGGTTCAATGTGATGAACCCATATTTCATAACCTGTGGCGATGTCCGACAAAAAATTATCACTGTCAAACTTTCAACGTGCAAGCAATTCCACATAGATCGTCCTTGGTTGCTCTGTATGGTCTTTTGCTAGGTGGCGACGAACCCAGCTGGAACACCGCCTTGAGTGCCCCAACTGGTGGACGAGTGTGTCAGCACCATCTACTGCTGCGTGTAGCTGGTGGTGTGACACGCCCCACATCGAGGTGTTTGGTTGTGATCCGCCGATCATCTAGAGTGGGCGTGTCTGCACCTTCCAACACTGCTGTCATAAAAGGGTGTGTGGCAGGCCAGCACGCAAGAGATCGGGGAGGTTTGCGCGACTTTGTTGAACTGATGACAGACACCTCGCTGAACGACTCACCGTTCTTTTGTTCAGTGCCAGGTCTGCGTAGCCATTCTACAAGCGACTATGAACACATGCGATGCTCTGGTCTTCGATCAAAAGAAACTCAATGACTGATTTCAAAATCTTAAACATGGCTGTAGTCAGCAACTGCATAAACTTCCAGATGTTGAAAAAAATCAGCCAACTAGTTTCAAATAAAGATTTATTAGCCCTTTATATAGGATTCTTCAGAAGAAGGGTCCATGTGATGTAACAAGGCTCTGATGTTCTCGCGTTATTTTTTAATGGTTTTAGATGCAAGATTTGTACACCTACAAGTACCCATTTTGAAAACAAATTCTGTACACTTCTTATTGCTGTAGGCTATAATAATTAATTTTTAAACATTCACTGTGGTAATAAATAGGTTAATAATTCAATAATTAACATGAAAATAACAATAATAATAGGCAGTTATACAATAAAATATAACCAACCACTTCTGTTTATTCTGGCGGCTGAAAACTGCTGTGTACTGCTACATTCTCTTGTAGATATTTTTATAGTTATGCTCAACAATAGCAACACATGTGCATGCTGAAAAGATTGAATATTCACAAATGCGTACATGAAGTTTCCCTTTAAGAATATTTCTGTTGCAGCTAATACACAGCAAACATTAGTGTACACAATTGTAGCTAGAGGGTCTGAAAGGGTTAACGTGAGTTGCCATTGGCTTACGGTTGTTTACTTGCTGGACGTGTTAACGATCATTACTATGAAGCCTCTCAAAAATTCTAACAGTGTCAGTTTATGATACTAAGATTTGCATCAACAAGTTCTGGAATAAATTACACTGAAGCGTCAAAGGAACTACAGAGATATGTAAACAGGCAGAAAACGGCCCTGAGGTCGGCAACGCCTATGGAAGACAACAAGTGTCTGGCGTAGCTGTTAGATCGGTTACTGATGCTACAACGGCAGGTTATCAAGATTTGAGAGAGTTTGAACGTGGTGTTATAGTCGACAAACGAGCGATGGAACGAGCATCTTCGAGGTAGTGATGTAGTGGGGATTTTCCCGTACGACCGTTTCACGAACGTACCGGTAAAACATAAAATCTCCGACGTCCCTGCGACCGGAAAACGATCCTGCAAAAACGTGAGTAACGACGACTGAAGAGAATCGTTCGACGTGACAGAAGTGCAACCCTTCCGCTTATTGCTGCAGATTTCAGTGCTGCACCATCAACAAGTATCAGCGTGCGAACCATTCAATGAAACGTCATCGATATGGGCTTTCTGACCCGAAGGCCCACTCTTAACGACTCCACGACACAAAGCTTCACGCCTGCCTGGGCGCGTCAACACCGATGTTGGACTGTTGATGACTGGAAAAGTGTTGCCTGGTCGGACGAGTCGCGTTTTAAAATAAATCGAGCAGATGGACGTGTGCAGACGTGGAGGCAACCTCATGAATACATGGACCCTGAATGTAGGCGGGAGATTGTTCGAGCTGGTAGAGGTTCTGTACTGATGTGGAGCGGTACAGTTGGAGAGATATGGGACCCCTGATACGTCTACATACTTCTCTAACAGGAGACACGTCCGTAAGCATCCTGTCTGATCACCTGCATCCATTCATGTCCATTGTGCATTCCGACGGACTTGGGCACTTCCAGGAGGACAATGTGACATCCCAAACTTCCACAATTGTTGCAAAGTGTCTCCAGGAACGCTCTTCTGAGTTTAAACACTTCCTCTGGCCACCAGATTGAGCAGAATTGAACATTATTGAGAATATCTGGACTGCTTTGCAACGTGCTCTTCAGAAGAGGTCTGCAGCCCCATGTACTCTTACGGATTTACGGACAGCCCTGCAGGATTAATGGTGTCAATATCCTCCACTATTATTTCAGACATCAGTCGAGACTATTCCACGTCATTTTGCGGCCCTTCTGTCTCCTCGCAGGGGTATAACACAATATTAGGCAGGTGTACCAGTTTCTTTGGCTCTTCAGTGTCGTATGAAAACCTTAAAACGGCCTGTGATATTAAGGATGGCATATAACATTTCTGCCATCACACTGTCACGTAAATTCATGTAAACAGTGGTAAGGGACACAGCTTAACATTGAAATTCTCCAGTTTCTCCTGGGTTATCTATTGATGGAATAGACCACATGTGTACTGCCAGACTGTGTTGGCGGTCACGACATGTCTATGACGAAACATGTCGCCATCGTCAAGTGCGTCGACGAGCAGAGCTGCTAAGGGTGCGTGGCCGACTTGTATTCCCCCTCAGCCGGCCGCTGGTGGCCAAGCGGTTCTAGGCGCTACAGTCTGGAACCGTGCGACCGCTGCGGTCGCAGGTTCGAATCTTGCCTCGAGCATGGATGTGTGTGATGTCCTTAGTTAGGTTTAAGTAGTTCTAAGTTCTAGGGGACTGATGACCTGAGATGTTAAGTCCCATAGTGCTCAGAGCCATTTGAACCATTTGAACGCCCCCCTCCCCCCCTCCACCCCCCCCTCACAGGTTGCGCGTCGGCAGTAGCGGAGACGCTTGCGTTGGTGCCTGTGGTAGCATAGGTGTAGTTTCTTTGTCCATCTGGTCTCCAGATCACTATGCTTGCTGAACATTTTCTTAATTAGATTTAGTGCTGGTTTCCGAGCCTTGCTGAGATTATACCCGCATGCCCGATTGAAAGGATTATCCCTAGTGCGAATTTCGATGGCTTCTCTAACAAAACTGTGCCGGAATTGGGAAGTCTGACTTAAGATCTTGGTATGGTCGGGGTTCCATTGCGTGATTTTTTGACACTCATTTCTCTGCGACCACCGATTTGTTGGGGTGCGTCAGTCGAGTGTGCCGCTGGAGTTTTCGCCATCGATCTTAGATGGTATGCACTGCTTGTCCAATACGAGGTGTGGCTAGAAAAAAACCGGACTAGTACTGGTGAAACAATAAAACGAATGCAATAAGGCTGAAAGTCGCTTGGCCTGTCACGTGACTCTCGCTCCGCCTACTGCTCGAGTTTCATCTGCCTCCTGCACTCAGTCTGCCCGTGGCGTCTGTTTTAAGTAGTTGACGTTTTGTCTGTGCGTCGGAAAATGTTGAGTGTACAGAAAGAACAGCGTGTTAACATGAAATTTTGTTTCAAACTAGGAAAATCTGCAAGTGAAACGTTTGTAATGTTACAACAATTGTACGGCGATGATTGTTTATCGCGAACACAAGTGTTTGAGTGGTTTAAACGATTTAAAGATGGCCGCGAAGACACCAGTGATGACACTCGCACTGGCAGACCATTGTCAGCAGAAACTGATGCAAACATTGAAAAAATCGGTAAACTTGTTCGACAAGATCGCCGTTTAACAATCAGAGCAGTGTCTGAGTTAACAGGAGTTGACAAGGAAAGTGTTAGGCAGATTCTTCATGAAAGTTTCAACATGAACAAAGTGTGTTCAAAAATGGTTCCAAAGTGTCTCACAATTGAACAGAAGGAACGCCGAAGAATGATTTGTTCTGACATCCTGGAAAACATTGAAAGTGATCCCACCTTCTTACAAAATGTTATTACTTGCGATGAATCGTGGTTTTTTACTTACGATCCCGAAACTAAACGCCAATCGATGCATTGGAAAACTCCTGGTTCTCCACGACAAAAAAAGCACGAATATCAAAATCGAAATTCAAGGCAATTATGATTGTTTTTTTTGACATCAAAGGGATTGTGCACATTGATTGGGTACCAGAGGGACAAACAGTGAATCAGCATTACTACATTAGCGTCCTGGCTACCCTACGTGAGCGAGTACGGAGAAAACGGAACGATTTGTGGAGAAAAAAGTCATGGGTCCTTCACCAAGACAATGCCCCAGCTCACAGTGCGTTGTCAGTGAAGACGTTTTTGGCAAAACACAACATTCCCATCTTAGATCATCCACCCTACTCACCTGATTTGGACCCCTGTGACTTTTTTCTTTTCCCTAAAGTCAAGTCAGCTTTGAAAGGAACTAGATTTGAGACTGTTGAAGCAGTAAAAGAAAAAGCGACGGAAGTAATGTATGGACTTACCGAAAATGATCTGCAGCATTGCTATGAACAGTGGAAAATTCGCATGGAGCGGTGTAGAGACCGAAGAGGAGAGTACATTGAAGGAGATAACATGAAATTGTAAATAAATGTTTTTTCCAGCATCAGTCCGGTTTTTTTCTAGCCGCACCTCGTATATGTCTTACCACACAGGCACGGAATTTAATATGCCCTCGCCTTCTGCAAATGAATGTCTGATATGTCAGATTCGGTGTCAGTGTGGCAAGAAGGGCTGCGAAGGGAACGGCTTGCGGTGGGAGGGGATATAAGTCGGCTGCGCGCCCTCATGAATTCTGTTTTTCAAAACACATGGCGATGGTGACCTCTTTGGTGGCCGAAATATTGTGCCCGTTGGGCAATATGGACTCACCATATACCCGTGGACTGTTTGATCGAGAGAATTATTCACATTTGCCCTGTTAGATGGTGGTGGTTAGTGTTTAACGTCCCGTCGACAACGAGGTCATTAGAGACGGAGCGCAAGCTCGGGGTAGGGAATGATTGGGAAGGAAATCGGCCGTGCCCTTTCAAAGGAACCATCCCGGCATTTGCCTGAAACGATTTAGGGAAATCACGGAAAACCTAAATCAGGATGGCCGGAGACGGGATTGAACCGTCGTCCTCCCGAATGCGAGTCCAGTGTGCTAACCACTGCGCCACCTGGCTCGGTCTGCCCTGTTAACAAAACCTTTAGAAGAGTATACCCACTCGGGATCACGTTCAAGATGTTTTTCTGAGTTGTAGTTATCCTTGGATTTGTACAAACCGTCCCTGAAAAGCATTTTCCTAGCACGTATACCATACGCATTACTGCTACCAGGAGCCATGTTTAAGGCACTTACCACACATCTTAACCAACCTGCCATTGCTGGGCATCTGAATTACAGATTGAGCCGCCACATTTATTGGCGTATTGTGAAACTAATAACTAATACGAAGGACTGATGACCATAGATGTTAAGTCCCATAGTGCTCAGAGCCAACTAACACGAATAAAGCACGTCACTTATCGTCGGTTACATGCAATAATCCTGTTTCTCTTCGATTGTCTCTTGCCACTGTCTACAGCCAAGGTCTTCGTACAATATTTCCAAGTTAAACACATAAATGTTAGTTAGAGAAGCATAAATGAAGAAGTAAAACTGGCGGATCTAGTTTTGCGGCACACAGTTTAAATACACGGCTCAGCCAGAGCGTCATTACCACCTATCCAGTAGCTGGTATCTCCAACTTTGGCACGAGTAACAGCGGCGGCCCGTCGTGGCATGGAAGCAACGAGGCCTTGATAGGTCGCTGTACATCCAGGTGGCCTCATTACCGTTAATTCCGAAAAGAGGGAAGATGAGCTCTGACGCCATGTTCAATCACATCCCAGATATATTCGATCGGTCTCAGATCTGGGGAGTTGTGAGGCCAGCACGTCAAGTGGAACTCGCCACTGTGTTCTTCTAATCTCTACATCACACTCCTGGCATTGTGACATGGGCATTACCTTGGTGAGTAGTGCCACTGCCGTCGGGGAACATGATCGCTATGAAGGGGTGCATGTGGTCTGCAACCAGTGTACGGTACTCCTTGGCCGTCACCGTGTCTATCACGAGCTTCATTGGACCCATGAATCTCCACGTGAATATTCCCCTGAATATAATGGAGCCGCCGCCAACTTGTCTCTGCCCTCCCACTGGCATGATGAAGGGTGTATCGGGATTCATGAGACCATGCAATGCTCTGCCACTGCGCCAACGTCCAGTGCCGATGTTCACGTGCCCATTTCGGCTGTACTCGTTTTTGCCAATGTCGTTATGTTAACATTGGCAGATGCATGGGTTGTCGGCTGCCGAGGTCCATCGTCAGGAGTCTTCGGTGCACTGTGTGTTCAGACATACTTGTACTCTGCCATAATTAAAGTCGACATTAGTTGCCCCACAGTTCACCGCCTGTCCTGATACCATTCTGCCAATGCTATGACGTTCGATATCAGTAATGAGGGGTGGCCGCCCAACCACACGACGTCTGGACGTGGTTTCACCTTGGTTTCGCCACGTGTTGAAGACACCCAGCACAGCAGTCCTCTAACAATCGATAAGTCGTGCAACTTTCGAAATGCTCTTGCCGAGCGTTCGGGCCATGACAATGTGCCCTCGGCCAGACTCAGATAGATAGCGCGCCTTCCCTATTCTACACACGGACATCACGGTCACTGATACCACATGCACTATGGGTTGTGTCTGACTAGCAGTCATTCCTCGACAAGTGACGCTGGTATCGCCTGGATGGGTTTATATCGATAGGTGGTCGAAGGTCCTAATATTCCGGCTGGTCAGTGTACATATTTGTACGTGATAACCTCACAATTTCGAATATTCAGATGCACACACACTTTACGTTGCACC